>NW_024081682.1:458157-612862 GCF_003009895.1 Hyaena hyaena | reverse complement strand
CCCCCCCCCACACCCATCAGTCCTCAGTTTGTTCTCAGCATGCAAGAGTCTCTCATGGTTTGCCTCTCTCCCTCTCCCCCACTATTTCCCCCCTTCTTCTCCCCCACGGCCCTCCGTTAAGTTCCTTCTAATCCTCCTATATGTGCAAACATATAATATTTGTCCTTCTCTGCCTGACTTATTTCGCTCAGCAGAACACCCTCAAGGTCCATCCATGTTGCTACACATGGCCAGATTTCATTCTTTCTCATTGCCATGGAGTATTCCATCGTATAGATAAACCACATCTTCTTGATCCATTCGTCCGCTGATGGACACTTAGGCTCTTTCCATGTTTTGGCTATTGTTGAGAGTGCTGCTATGAACATTGGGGTACATATACTCCTATGCACCAGCATTTCCATATACCTTGGATACATTCCTAGCAGTGCTATTGCTGGGTAATAGGGGAGTTCTATTGTTAATTTTTTGAAGAACCTCCACACTATTTTCCAGAGGGTCTGCACCAGTTTACATTCCCACCAAGAGTGTAGAAGGGTGCCCGTTTCTCCACATCCTCGCCAGCATCTAAAGTCCTCTGATTTGCTCATTTTAACCACTCTGACTGGAGTGAGGTGATATCTCAGTGTGGCTTTGATTTGTATTTCCCTGATGAGGAGGGATGCTGAGCATCGTTTCATGTGTCTGTTGGCCATCTGGATGTCCTCTTTGGTCTTTCTTTCTTTCTAAGGCCAGTTCTTTATGGAACTTTGTATCCTTGCTAGATAAGCTTAGTGCCTTATATGTAGTGGGTTCTCAAGAAATATTTCTTGAGTCAATGGCTTGGCAATTACTTTCTAAAATAGGGGTGGTTGCTGACCTTCTCATCTTCCGAGAGGTATTAGTAGTTTTTAAATGATATGCTCATTAACTCAAATGAATTTCAAACTTAGGAATTTCAAGTAATAAGAATAGGTAAAAGTGTTTAGGAAAGTGGATGGGGAAAGAGATTGTGAAGCAGAGAAGGCAACTTTTTCTTAGACTTTGTTCTGGGTCCTTAGGTTGATTTTTAGACACAGTGTTCTTCCATTCTTTTACTTTGGGAATTCATTTTGTAAATCAACAATACCCATCTATTTAGAGTATGAGAATCCCTATTTAATATATAAAAATTTACATAACCAAGAGTATTAAAATTGATGAAAAATAAAATGACCAAGAATTAACCCCAATTGATGTTTTATAATAAAATATTTTTTATAAATGTTTATTTTTGAGAGAGAGAGAAGGGAAGGAGTAGAGAGAGAGGGAGAGAGAATCCAAAGCAGGCTTTGCACCGTCAGCACAGATCCTGATATGGGGCTCAAACTCACCAACTGTGAGATCATGACTTGAACCAAAATCAAGAGTCGGACACTTAACCGACTGAGCCACAGAGGCAACCCTATAATAAAATAAATTTTGGTATTACACAATTCATCTCCACTTATTATTTTTGGTATATATTTTTGTGAAGTGTGTCATTCATGTAGTCTACAAATGAAGTTTAGTATACAAATGAATCCGTAGGTTTTTGCCAATAACTGCAAGGACCCTTGGACCACTGTTGTAAGAACTATACTTTCTCCACACTAGTGTTCAGAACACAAACTGGCGGTTGTTTATAAATGCAAATTGAATGTCAAATAGACACTGCCTACAGTTGTCACTGGGTGGTTGCTGATTTCATGAGCTTTTATTTATGGCTTATTTTAGGTTGGGCTCCCTAGGAGCAAAGCATGAAACAGGGATTTCGGGAAAATGTATTTATTGAGGGTGAAGTGGAGTCAGAGAATCAGGACAGAAATTGGAAGACGCATAGCAAAAACAAGCTTTCAGGTAATGTTTAACTTCAGTTTGATCCTGCAATAACTTCTGGAGTGTGAATAATACCACATGAGTTTGTTTTACCTGACAGCTGAGCTTTTGTCATCTGCGTACCAATCAATAAGTGTCTATGGAATGCAATAATGGAATTGTAAACTCCATAGGTAATGTACATAGGTTGTCCAAGGGTAGTCCTCCAGAGAATGATGCAGACATGAGCCCTTAGCAGTATGGACCACACAATAGTTGGGGATGAATAGAACTAGTAAAGAGATCTAGATAGGGCACTAATAACAACTTAATTAATTAATTAAGGCTCATTAATTAATTCATCCTTTTAACAAATGTTTGTTGTCTAGTCTTTGCAAGTTCCTGTTCTAGGAGCTGAGGACAAAGTAATAAACAAGCCAGATATGACCCTTCCTTTCATGAAGCCTATACTTTGTGAGGAGACAGAAATAAACTAGTAGGTAAGTGTAGCAACACAATCACTTCTGGGAGTGATAATTTTCTGAGAGAGAAAATAAACAGTTTCATAGAGTGTGGAATGATTGGAGCTAGGGGTGGGTGCATGAACATAGATCAGAATGATGGGAAGGAATAAGCTATATAAGGATATGACGGTCTAATGTCTAGGCAGAGGGAATGGCCATTGTAAAGTCTCCAAGATAGGCAGAAGCTCAATGTGTTTTTAAGAACAGAATGAAGGCCTTAGGACCTGTGGTGGATTTGGGGGAGTTGTAAGAGAAAGATGGAGAGGTGAGCATAATAGATGGAAGAAGCCTGCCTTGTAAGGAGTTTGGTGATTTTGGATTCCAGTTGTAGAAATGAGTTCCTTGGCCTGCTTTAAGATGGTGAAAGTGACAATTTGTCAGACTTTGACTTATATTTGCCTTGACATTGTTTATTAGAAAAAGGATTTGCTATGCAGATTCATGGAATAAGTAACACAAATTTTAGGCTTAAAGGACAGCTCACTGTTTTAAAAGTCTAGGAGCATAGGAGGCATTGAATTCAGACATCTTATATGGTAATTATGAGAAAATTTTCTTTCCTTGTTAAAACATTCCCAAGATTTTTAAAGATATATAGTTGGACTCAAATTTCCTTTGGCCTTGGCAGTGTGACAAAGCAGCATTTTTAGAAAAGAATGTTAAGTTGGACTTGACCTTGGTTATATGCAGGGAAAGTTATCAAGGTCACTTTTTTTTCATTTGTTTGTGCTGTGATTGCTATTAAAATGGACCAAGGAATAAGTAAAGACCATCTCTTTTTTGCTCAGCATTCTGCTTCATGCTGAGATCATGATACTTAAGTGCAGATCTATTTCCCAATTGCCAAATAATGATACATTTTCCTTAATCTGCTCATAGTCCCCTAGAGAAGGCACCATGGTAGTAAATACCACTAGATTGTGATCATGGAAAATATTTCCCCAATTTTATTCCTGAGGAGAGATAAGGCTTATAGACCACTTACCTCCATCAAAACTGATGCATGGAACCTAATAAAATTATATAAAGGAAGCCTAGGAAAACCGTGTTTTCTGTCTGATTTATCAGGTTATTGTTGAAGATTGATGTTAAGGAACAGCTCTCCAAACTAGAACAAACTTAACATTTCAAAACAGGATGAACTGAAATATCAGTAACATTTAATAAAATGAAATTTTATTCATTTATAAAATGGATTTTTCAAATGGTTTTAATATGGATTTTAAATCTTTTTGTTAATGCTCTTCCCTATACCAACTGCTGTTCCCTCCTCCTTCACTTGTGAAACCCATGTTTAATTCAGGGGGAACTTAATCCATATGTTTCTGATTCATTTGCACAATATTCTTAGAGCTAGTTGGTGTCCAAAGAATCTTCTGGGAATTTTTATAAATCTTTTAAAATTTTTCTTCAAGCCAGAAAATCATATCCAGCTCAAATTGCCCTTCCAAATCAGAAATACTCTGGGCCTATTGGAAATCCTACTTTGAGAGGCTTTAAACTTAGGCAAAATACAACTCCAGTTGAGAGCTGTGTAACAAGATTCACTTGACCAGCCCATGACAGACAGGAGAAGCAAAGAAGAAGAGACATGAAAAGAACTTGAATAGTATGGAGAGTCTTGGACCCGCCATGTTTTTCCATTTCTAGGAGCAGCCAGTGAAGTCCTGAAACTTATAAAGTCAGATTCCATTTATGATGCACATCTGGAGCCAGATAATTTCCAATTGGCTTTGCACGGCATCTTTGAGCAAGGGCAGAGAATTCTAGAACAGCTTTCAGATTTGTAAGTATAAAAAGCCTTCATTTGTGAGCACACTTAGCAGTTGCTTAGCAATTCAATGGCTGGGCTTCATGTTTTGCAAAGCATGATGAAGTCGAAAGATGGTGAATTGTTGACTGGAGTTAAACGAGCTCTGCCAGGAATATAAAGATTGTGAGCTTGTTAGGGACAAGTGAACAACTGCTGGACAGTATGTGCAAAAGTAGAAGAATCATTTCCTTTGTCCCATTTACTTCAGCTGTGCTATGACCCAATTTTTTTTTTACCACCCTTTAAAGACACCTGATGTCTCTGGGGAAAAACATGATCCATAAACCACTCTTTTTAACCAACTACTTGGCAGTGCATGCAGACTCATCAGAAAATGGCCATTTTACTACTAAGAGCTTGGTTTCATCATAGTTCACATGTCAGTTTTCTACTGGAACAGAAATGTGATTTTACACTATTGTAATACCAAATTTGGCTCCTTTGCCAAAGTGGGTTGCTATTCAATCCTCCTAAAAAGTTTTCCACCCCACCAGACAGCAATAAGGTAACTTGGAAAACAGGAATGGTGATAAACCTCCCCATCTCAGTAAATGCCATTACCATGTTTATAATTTCTCAGGGAAACCAAACATACAAAAAGCAGAAATAACCCTCATTTCTTCTCTTTTTGAGGCTTCCAAATGCCATCTATCAAGTTCTGTAGACCCTTGCAATTTATCTGTGGCTTTGGATCAGCAATATTAGTATCACCTGAAAGTTTGTTAGAACTTTGGAATTTCAGGCCCCACCCCAAACCTGCAAACTGAGAATCTCCTCTTCAGCAAGCTCTCCAGTGATTCATGTGCAATGCAAAGCTTGAGAACCACTGCTAGACCACACCTCCATAAAGTACTTCTTCATTCACTGTCTATCTCTTGACTGGATTACTACAACTTTTCCTCAGCTTTTGCCCTTTTCCTCCAATCTATTCTCAATTCACTCACCAGAGTGGTCTAACAAAGAAGAAGCAGAAGCAGAAGCAGAAGAAGAAGAAGGAGGAGGATGAGGAGGAGGAAGAGGAGGAGGAGGAGAAAAAGTTAATCAATCGATCCATTCTACTCTTTAAAATCCAACACTTCCCACTGCACATGAAATAAAGTATGAATCCATTGCGATTTATTAAGTGTCCTATATAAAGTGGCCTCTGCATCTCCTCAATCTCCTTCTCAACCATTTTTTCCTGGTCATACCCATTTTTCCCCTTTTCCTCCCCTGTGGTCCTCTGTTAAGTTTCTCCTAATCCATCCTATACGTGAAAACATAAGGTATCTGTCTTTCTCTGCCTGACTTATTTCGCTCAGCATAACACCCTCAAGGTTCATCCATGTTGCTACACTGGCCAGATTTCATTCTTTCTCATTGCCATGTAGTATTCCATTGTATAGATAAACCACATCTTCTTGATCCATTCATCAGTTGATGGACACTTAGGCTCTTTCCATGTTTTGGCTATTGTTGAGAGTGCCCATGAACTTTGGGGTCCATGTGCCCCTATGCATCAGCACTCCTGTATCCCTTGGGTAAATTCCTAGCAGTGCTATTGCTGGGTCATAGGGGAGTACTACTGTTAATTTTTTGAGAAACCTCCACACTGTTTTCTGGAGGGGATGCACCAGTTTACATTCCCACCAACAGTGTAGGAGGGTGCCCATTTCTCCACGTCCTAGCCAGCATCTAGAGTCTCCTGATTTGTTCATTTCGCCACTCTGACCAGCATGAGGTGATATCTCAGTGTAGCTTTGGTCTGCATTTCCCTGATGATGAGGGATGCTGAACATCGTTTCATGTGTCTGTTGGCCATCCGCATGTCCTCCTTGGAGAAGTGTCTGTTCATGTCTTCTGCCCATTTCTTCACTGGATTATTTGTTTTTTGGGTGTGGAGTTTGGTGAGTTCCTTATAGATTTTGGATACTAACCCTTTATCTGATATGTCATTTGCAACTTTCCTTTCCCATTCCGTCACTTGCCTATTTATTTTATTGATTGTTTCCTTTGCCATGCAGAAGCTTCTTGAGGAGGTCGCAGTAGTTCATTTTTGCTCTTGATTCCCTTGCCTTTTGGGATGTGTCAAGTAAGAAACTGCTGCAGTTGAGGTCAAGGAGGTTGTTTCCTGCCTTCTCCTCTAGGATTTTGATAGTTTCCTGTCTCATACTTAGGTCCTTTATCCATTTTGAGTTTATTTTTGTGTATGGTGTAAGAAAGTGATCTAGCTTCATTCTTCTGCATGTTGCTGTCCAGTTCTCCCAGCACCATCTGTTAAAGAGGCTGTCTTTTTTCCATTGGATATTCTTTCCTCCTTTGTCAAAGGCTAGTTGGCTATACATTTGTGGGTCCAATTCTGAGTTCTCTATTCTATTCTGTTGGTCTATATGTCTGTTTTTGTGCCAATACCATACTGTCTTGATGATGATAGCTTTGCAGTAGAGGCTGAACTCTGGGATTGTGATACCTCCCCTTTTGGTTTTCTTCTTCAATATTACTTTGGCTATTCGGGGTCTTTTGTGGTTCCATACAAATTTTAGGACACTTTGTTCTAGCTTTGAGAAGAATGCCAGTGCAATTTTGATTGGGATTGCATTGATGTATAGATTGCTTTGGGTAGTAATGACATTTTAACAATATTTATTCTTCCGATCCATGAGCATGGAATGTTTTTCCACTTCTTTGTGTCTTCTTCAATTTCCTTCATAAATTGTCTATAGTTTTCATTATACAGATCTCTTGTATCTTTGGTTAGGTTTATTCCTAGGTATTTTATGTTTTCTGTGCAATTGTGAATGGGATCAGTTTCTCGATTTCTTTTTCTGTTGCTTCATTATTGCTGTATACAAATGCAACTAATTTCTTTACATTGATTTTGTACCCTGCGACTTTGCTGAATTCATGGATCAGTTCTAGTAGGCTTCTGGTGGAGTCTGTTGGGTTTTCTATGTACAGTGTCATGTCGTCTGTGAAAAGTAAAAGTTTGACTTCTTCTTTGCCAATTTTGATGCCTTTTATTTCCTTTTGTTGTCTGATTGCTGATCCTAGGACTTCCAGCCCTATGTTGAACAACAGTGGTAAGAGTAGACATCCCTGTCATGTTTCTGTTCTCAGGAGGAAAGCTCTCACTTCTTCCCCATTGAGAATGATGTTAGCTGAGGGCTTCTCATAAATGGCTTTTATGATGTTTAAGTAAGTTCCTTCTATCTCGACTTTCTCAAGGGTCTTTATTAAGAAGGGATGCTGTATTTTGTCGCATGCTTTTCCTGCATCTATCAACAGGATCATATAGTTTTTATCTTTTCTTTTGTTAATGTGATGTATCACATTGATTGATTTGTGAATATTGAACCAGCCCTGTAACCCAGGAATGAATCCCACTTGATCAAGTGGGATAATTCTTTTTATGTGCTGTTGAATTCGATTTGCAGGTACTTGTGGAGGATTTTTGCATCTGCATTCATCAAAGGTATTGGCCTGTAGTTCTCTTTTTTTGCTGGGTCTCTGTCTGGGTTGGGAATCAAAGTGATGCCGGCTTCATAGAATGAGTCTGGAAGTTTTCCTTCGGTTTCTATTTTTTGGAATAGCTTGAGAAGAATACGTGTTAACTCTGATTTAAATGTCTGATAAAAATTCCCCAGGGAAGCCATCTGGCCCAGGGCTCTTATTTGTTGGGAGATTTTTGATCACTGATTTATTTCTTCACTCGTTATGGGTCTGTTCAGGTTTTCTATCTCTTCCCGTGTGAATTTTGGTAGTGCATGTGTGTTTAGGAATCTGTTCATTTCTACTAAGTTGTCCAGTTTGTTGGCATATAACTTTTCATTGTATTCCCTGATAATTGCTTGTATTTCTGAGGGATTGGCTATAATAAATCCATTTTCATTTGTTATTTTGTCTATTTGGGTGCCCTCTCTTTTCTTTTTGAGAAGCATGGATAGAGGTTTATCAATTTTGTTCATTTTTTCAAAAAACCAAGTCTTGGTTTCATTGATCTGTTCAACTGTTTTTTTTGTTTTGTTTTGTTTTTTGGATTCTATATTATTTACTTCTGCCCTGGTTTTTATTGTTTCTCTTCTTCTACTGGGTTTGGGATTCTTTTGTTGCTCTCCTTCTAGGTTCTTTAGGCGTGCTGTTAAATTTTGTACTTGCACTTTTTCTAATTTCTTGAAATAGGCCTGGAGTGCAATGTACTTTCCTCTTAGGACTGCCTTTGCTGCATCCCATAGAGTTTGGATTGTATTTTCATTTGTTTCCATATGTTTTTTAATTTCTTCTTTCATTGCCTGATTGGCCCATTCATTCTATAGTAGGGTGTTCTTTAACCTCCATGTTTTTGGAGGTTTTCCACACTGTTTCCTTGATTGATTTCCAGTTTCATAGCATTGTGATCTGAAAGTGTGCATGGTATGATCTCAGTTCTTTTATATTTATTGAGGGCGGCTTTATGATCTAGTATGTGATCTATCTTGGAGAATGTGCCATGTGCACTTGAGAAGAAAGTGAATTCCATAGCTTCAGGATGTAGAGTTCTAAATATATCTGTCAAATCCATCTGGTCCAATGTGTCATTCAAGTCCATTGTGTCTTTAGTGATTTTCTGTCTAGTTGATCTATCCATTGCTGTAAGTGGAGTATGAAAGTCCCCTGCTATTAACACATTCTTATCCATAAGATTATTTCTTTTTGTGATTAATTGTTTTTACGTATTCGGGTTCTCCCTTATTCGATGTGTAGTCATTTATAATTGTTAGCTCTTCCTGATGGATAGACCCTATAATTATTATATAATGCCTTTCTCCTTCCCTTGTTACTGCCTTTACTTTAAAGTCCAGTTTCTCTGATATAAGTATAGCTACTCCAACTTTCTTTGGACTTCCAGTAGCATGATAGATATTAATCTGTCCCCTTACTTTCAACCTGAAGGTGTCCTCAGGTCTAAAATGAGTCTCTTGTAGACAACAAATAGCAAATAGATAGATTTTGTTTTTTT
The DNA here is from genome assembly GCF_003009895.1 of Hyaena hyaena. Classification (NCBI taxonomy): domain Eukaryota; kingdom Metazoa; phylum Chordata; class Mammalia; order Carnivora; family Hyaenidae; genus Hyaena; species Hyaena hyaena. Next base: position 603,735 of record NW_024081682.1, on the reverse strand, counting down.
ATCCATTCTGCTACCCTATGTCTTTTGATTGGAGCATTTAGTCCATTTACATTCTGTGTTATTACTGAAAAATATGAGTTTAGAGTCATTGTGTTCTTTGTAGGATTCATGCTTGTAGTGGTGTCTCTGGTACCTTGTATTCCTTGCAGCATTTCCCTCATAGAGTCCCCCTCAGGATTTCTTGTAGGGCTGGTTTAGTGGTAATGAATTCTTTCAGTTTTTGTTTATTGGGAAGACTTTTACTTCTCCTATTCTGAATGAGAGGCTTGTTGGGTAGAGGATTCTTGGCTGCATATTTTTTCTGTTCATCACATTGAAGATTTCCTGCCATTCCTTTCTGGCCTACCAAATTTCAGTAGATAGGTCTGTAACTACTCTGATACGTCTCCCTTTGTATGTTAGCGCCCTTTTATCCCTAGCTGCTTTCAGAATTCTCTCTTTATCCTTATATTTTGCCAGTTTCACTTTGATATGTTGTGCAGAAGATTGATTCAAGTTACATCTGAGTTGTGTTCTCTTTGCCTCTTGGATTTCAATGTCTGTTTCCTTCCCCAAATTGGGGAAGTTCTCAGCTATAATCTGTTCAAGTACTTCTTCAGCGCCTTTCCCTCTCTTCCTCTTCTGGAATTCCTATGATAAGGATATTACTCCGTTTGATTGTATCACTCAGTTCTCAAACTCTCCTCTCATGCTCCTGGATCAGTTTATCTCTCTTTTTCTCAGCTTTCTCTTTTTCTATAAGTGTGTCTTCTAATTCACCTATTCTCTCCTCTGCCTCTTCAGTCCATGCATTGGACGTCTCCATTTTATTATGCACCTCATTTATAGCATGTTTTAATTCATCACAACTATTTTTAAGCTCCATAGTCTTTGTAACAATAGCTTCTCTGATGTCTTCCATGCCTTTTTCAAGCCCAATGATTAATTTTATGACTATTGTTCTAAATTCTTGTTCAGTTATGTTGCTTATATCTGTTTTGAACAGCTATTTAGCTGTCATTTCTTCCTGGAATTTCTTTGAAGGAGAGTTCTTCTATTTCATCATTTTGGCTAGCTTTCTGTTTCCTGTTAGTTTTAAAAGCTTGTTATGCACTCTGCACCTGCGAATACTGCTATATTAAAGAAGGCTCGTTGACTGTCCAGGGCCTGTCCGCTTAGGAAGTGTTCTTTGAATAGTGTTTCTTGGTCTCTCTTGTTAAGGCATTGGTTATTTTATTTCCCTACTCATACTGGTATTTGGGACTCTCCACCATGTGTACTTTGGCTTATTTCTTGAGGTAGCCCTGGAAAGGAAAACAGACAGACAAACACACAGGGAACAAAGGCACACAAACGCACAGACAAATCCAACAAACAAGCAAACTGAAAGGGAAAAAGAAAAAGAAAAAAATTAAAAAGAAAAGTAAAAAGAAAAAAACCTAAAAACCAATAGACAAAGGACAGTCTAAAAGAATAAAACCAGAATTCCCAGCTACATATAAAGAGCAGGGTGTATGCAGTGCTGATGGAAGAGCATATACAAAGAGAGAAATGACAGGGCATGGAGAAAGCAAAATTGGACAATAACCAGGCAGAGAGACTAAGAGGCTTAATTCAGAGAGAGAAAGCGGAGAATATGGTAGGAGGCAAGGAGAAAGAAAAGAAGATAATATTACTCAGAGAAAGTATATAGTCTAATTACTCCAGAGAGAGAGAGAGAGAGAGAGAGCTAGAAAGATAGCAGTGGAGGTGTAGAATATACATCTAGAGAATGGATTAAATGTGACTATTTAAGCAAACCAATGACCAGAATGCCCAGTCCAGCGGAGGGGAGGGATAGGAATGGGACAAGGGAAAATATATCTGAATAGAAAGAATTGATCTAGAATTAATCACGACAGTGCATCCATATTGGTCTTGCCCCGGTCTCCCTTAAAAAAAAAAAAGAGCAGCTCTCTAGCAGGGATGGGCGTGGTTTGGTGTAGGCAGGTCTTAGCCTCCACTGCAGTCCCTTGGGGCGCTCCCTGAGATCCCACCTTGGTGGTTGTGGGGAGAAAAATGGCGGCATTCCAGTCCCTTCTCTAACCAAGTGTTGCAAATCACTCTTTTGGGTCTGATCTCCCTGTGCCATGGGCGTAGCCACGGTGGGCTGTGTTTTATGTCCCAAGCCCCAGCTCGTTTCCAGGACTTAGTCTGCACATTTTATTGATACCACCTGAAACAGTCCAGGCCACTTCCCGGCTAGGGATCGAGCCAGGAGAGCAGCAAAGCAGTTTCTCCTGGTGCCACCTGGGACCAGGACACCCAGCCCAAATTCAGCACCACGGCTAGAAGTAGGATCACTCTCTGTCCCAAGCTGAGGTTTTTCTCTTCTCTAGGGACAGATCCATGGAGCAGTTTCAGCCACTCTTTCTCTTCCCCTGACTCTCTGTGGCTCCTCATGAAGGGGGTTCCCTCCGCTCCCTCTCCATCTCCAGGTGTGGCTTCTTTTTATCTTCACCAGTTCGCACTCACGCACCCATGAGGTTCTCTTCTTAGTGGACTCTGTCTTTTTTTCTCCCAAACTTTTTTGGTTCAGTGTCCTTGGCTTCAGGACTTCTCTGCTTGAGAGATGGAGGCAAGAGAAATGTACAGAGCTCCCTACTTCTCTGCCATCTTGCCTCACTTCCTTTTGTGTCAGTCATTTTAGAAGAACTCAGTATCTATTTCCCCTTTTTAATCCCTTCCCCCAAATATTATTCCACATGAAAGTCTAAATGATCTTAGAAAAACATAATTCTGACCACATCATCCCCTTCTAATATATTTCACAGTCTCCCAATTATTATATATACCTTAAAATATTAATAATAAGAATTATATAACTAACAGTTAGTGGGTACCTACCTACTACTATGTGTAGCAGACACTATGCTATAAGACTGATGTGCATTAACTCATTTAATCCTATTAAAAGCCTATACATTGAATAGTAGAGTTACTAATCACCCATTTCACTGATAAGGGAGCCAAGGTTTAGAGAAGCTTAGCAATTTGCCCAAGGATGCACAGCACAAGTAACAACAAACTACTTCCTAAAACAGAAAATCTGGGTCCAGAGTCCTCATTCTTAACCATGAGGATTTGTGATGGGCTTTGGAAGATAAAAGCCTGTAATATGGCCTATAACAGTGACTAAAATGTTTATGAATAATTACACCAGGTGGCAGATATAAAGCAGAACTTACCCAGGCAAACCATAACTACCTATAGGGTCCTACTGGTCTGGCTGCTGCCTGTCTTGCCAGCCTCACCACCGACAGAACTTTATTCCCTGGACCCCCATCCTACTGCTCCTCTTTCTGTTCCTTCAACATGCTCTGCTGCCTTTGGAAAAGGCAAAAATGCTCTCCCTCCTCTCACACTCACCTGTCTTAGTTAACATGTTCATCCTTCAGCCATCAGCTTATAGCTGTCCAGCTTAACTAAGTTAGGGAACCCTTATATGCTGCACAGGAAGACATAACTGTGATTTTGGTTAATATCTGTCTCTTCCACTTCCCTCTATACTCCATAGAGAAGATGTTCCCCATTCCCTTTAGTACCTGGCATATGTTTAATGATTAACAAATATCTGTCAAAGAAAAGGAGGAAAGGAAAGAGAAATAAATATAAATAACAATAAACTGGATTTTGTCCAGATTGAATGTATATAAATGTATTCATTAATTCCTTTTCAAAAAATATATATTAAGCGTCTTCTCTGTTCCAGGTACCATTCGAGGTGTTAAGGATGTGGGTGGAATAAGATTGGAAAAGTGTCCATCCATGATAGCAATCAATAAACCCATAAACAAATAAGCGAGACAGTTTCCAGTGGTTCAGAAAGCAATACAAAATAAAACAGAGCGATATAGTAAAAAGTGACTGGGAGGAACCTCTACACTGTTTTCCAGAGGGGCTGCACCCTGCTATGACCCAGCAATAGCACTGCTAGGAATTTACCCAAGGGAAACAGGAGTGCTGATGCATAGGGGCACATGTACCCCAATGTTCACAGCAGCACTCTCAACAATATCCAAATTATGGAAAGAGCCTAAGTGTCCATTAACTGACGAATGGATCAAGAAGATGTAGTTTATCTACTATACAATGGAATACTACATGGCAATGAGAAAGAATGATATCTGGCCATGTGTAGCAACATGGATGGAACTTGAGGGTGTTATGCTGAGCAAAATAAGTCAGGCAGAGAAGGACAGATACCTTATGTTTGCACATATAGGTGGATTAGGAGAATCTTAACGGAGGACCATGGGGGAGGAGAAGGGAAAAAATAGTTAGGTAGAGGGAGGGAGGCAAACCATGAGGGACTTTGAATACTGAGAACAAACTGAGGGCAGATGGGGGTGGGGGGAGGGGAAGGGGGTGATAAGCATGGAGGAGTGCACTTGTGGCGATGAGCACTGGGTGTTATATGGAAACCAACTTGACAATAAACTATGAAAGAAAAAAAATAAAGTTCATGCCAGAGCATAAAAAAAGTAAAAAATAAAATAAAATGATGGACAAAAAAATAAGTGTTTAATAAATGAAGTAAGGATCATCATGATCATTGTTGTCTACTAACAATGTAAAGTCCGGGAATAACATAATTCTTAAATATTTCCTACCAATTTACATTTGATAGTGTTGGAGGACAAAGCAGCTATTTGGAATTTGCAAAGCAACTGATAAAGTATTGTCTTGGGGGGTGCCTGGGTGGCTTAGTTGGTTAAGCGCCTGACTTTCGCTTAGGTCATGATCTCACGGTTCGTGGGTTCGAGCCCCGCGTCGGGCTCTGTGCTGACTGCCAGCTCAGAGCCTGGAGCCTGTTTCAGTCTGTGACTCCCTCTCTCTCTGACCCTCCCCTGCTCACGCTGTCTCTCTCTCTGTCTCCTAGAAATAAATAAACATTAAAAAAAAAAAGTATTGTCTTGGAATCAGTGAAAGAAGTAGCCAAGATTGGAATTGGAAAAACCAACCAGTTTACTCTTATAAGCCAAATTTTATAGTCTCCAAAAAGCAATGCCATTAGAACCTTTGGATTGTACAAAGGATTTCCATATGGATGTCCTATTTGGTGTTCAATTATTTCGGGGGGGGGGGGAGTTTAGTAACAGCAAGAAGGAATTGGAAGGTTTCAGCAAATTCCTCCCAGTGGGACTTGACTTAAAGTTTCCAGGCCTGGAATATATCCTCTACAGCTCCCTGACACTCCTATTACCCCAAGAGTGAGAGGAAGCCACGTGAATGAAAAAGGCCCCTTTCTCTTGGGGACAGTGTGGGACACACCGCACAGTCACTTGTCACTTTGAAATTCTCCTCTCCCAGGAGTGTGGAGAAGGATTACAGAAACCTGGCTGATAATTAACATTTCCTGGTGTGAACGGAAGGGATTTGTCACACAATGACTTGAACATCATGACTTTCTCACTAAACCAGGGGAAAAGTAGGTAGGGATTTACAGGAAAATTCCATTTAAGGAGGGCTGAGGAACAGGAGCAATGTGCTAAATTGTTAACCGCTTGGTTAACCAGGACTCATCATATTACCACATCTGGATTTCCCAGTTTAAAGACTTAGAAAGTACAAAGGTGATTTTAGCATACTAAGTTCCCTGACCTTTCCCAAGGCCTCTGTAGCCTTTGGGAAACCATTATAATTGAGGAGAGTAGATGAGAGGAAATTTAGCTTTTTAAATTCTTTGGTGCTTTGGCTTTTGAACAAAAAGGATCTATCATACTGAATTAAATATCAGCAGTGAAAATCTTATAGAACACTGGCAGATAAGACTTGGGGAAAGAAGGTAACCACCTTTGGGTGTGTGGCAATCATTTGGTCTCCAATTCGCCATTGAAAAAATACCATTTACTTGCAGTTGAAAGAGCACTTACAGCTAGTAGTCCTTCAAGTGTCCAAGAATTAAAAGATTTAAAGCCATGCTGATTGTCATGAAGATACTTTAAGGAGATGAGTTTTAGGATTGGTTAGGAGAGATGGAGAGGAGATTAGGAGAGTAAAAACTGGGACAGAAATTCCAGGTCAGGGGAACAGGGGGAATAAAGCAGGAATAGATGCACCAGATTTCTGGTAACACAGGGAGAGGCACTAGTAATGAAGACGAAGATAATGTTGACATTTATTATGTCCTTACTTATATGTCACTATCTCATTTTTTTCTTAACAACAGTAAGGGAATTTATGTTATTTTAATTTCATAGATGAAAAGCTGAAGATTAGATAATTTAAGTATCAGGCCAGACTTCAAGAAACTTAAGTGCCAAGCTAAGCAGTTTATGACTGTATCCTTTATGATAGACAGTTTTGTTAACTTCAGTGGAATGTAATATATTCTGAGCTTTTGTAGGAGTGCTACTGAGTTTCATGTCCTTGCCTTATAGACATTTTTTTATGTGACAGAAGTAGTTAATGCAAAAGTATTTTGTTAGGAAGTTGTAGTCTAATTCATAAATAAGGCAAGTTTTTGAAGAATGTGTGATATGTGAAGTAGGAAGGGAACCCTACCTAAAAATACCTCTCTGATAGCTTGGGGTAGGTATGTGAATTTCCACAAGTGAAGATACTTTTATTGGAGCACAAAAATATTTTGGAATTTTCTAGAATCTTGGTTCTTTTCTTCCCTACTTCTCTCTCTCTTTTTCTTTCTCTTTCTCTCTCTCTCTTTCTTTCTCCTTCCTTCCTTCCTTCTTCCTTTCTCCCTCCCTTCCTTCCTTCTTTCCTCCCTCTCCCTCCCTCATTCTCCTTCTCTCTCTCTTCTTTCTTTCTTCCTCCCTCCCTACCTTCTTTCCTCTCTCTCTTTCTCTCTCTCCCTCCCTCATTCTCCCTCTCTCTTCTTTCTTTCTTCCTTCCTCCCTCCCTTCCTTCTTACCTTCTTCCTTCCCTTCCCTTCCCTTCCCTTCCATAACACCTAAGTTCCTGCTTAGTATGTGGCATTTTGTCTAAGGGCGAGGATACAAAAAGAAAAAGTGTGTCCCATTTGGAAGATTACTTAAGAGTCTGGTGAGGAGACAGGATAGCCCATCATTGCCACACAACCTATCAAGGGCAGAACATGGAGGGAAAGTGCTTTGGAGGAGCTGAGACTATCAGAAAAGATTGGATAGAGGGGTAAGTGAGTTAGCCGAAGTCTAAAGATAAATTACACACACACACACACACACACACACACACACACACACACTCCAGTCAATGGCAATGGCGTTTTCAAATGTCTGATCACATGAAATGAAGCCATTGTGAGGTTGGAGAATGGTGAGCTGTTCACTGTTTTTAGGACATGAATTGGGATGAGCAGAAGATTGCTAGGGGAAGAATTTGTGTGGGTCAGTAAAGGGTCATATTTTTCCTACAAAAGAGTTTAGATTGTATCTTGCAGTTGATGGGTAACACTAAGGATCAGTATTCTTCCAGCTAAAAGTAACTTCAAGGAAATTTATAGGCAACCAGGACGTCCAAGGGTGTATCTTGACTTCAGGCACAGCTATATTCAGTTGTTTCTCAACTCTGATTCTTGTGGGTCAGCTTCATTCTCAGGCAAATATGGCACCTAAAGGTCTAGGCTTACATCTAGCAGTCCTTGCAAAAACAAGCTAATGCTGATGTTTTCATAATATTTCCATTAAAAGTCACAGCAGAATTCTCAATGGCTCTACTTGGATCATGTTCCTTTGTCTGAATCAGTCACTGGAAGCAAGAGGATGTCAACATTGACAGGTCATATTGTCACCCCTGGGGCTGGGGAGTGGGACCTACCTACATCCCATGGTCACTTCCCCAAAGAGTTTCTGGACAAACCACAAATATTTCCAGGAGAAAGCCTTGGAAAATCTGGATTAAAGATGTGACATGACAGTTTGGTGCTGAAAACCTTTTGTTTTATCTTTAAAATACACATCATTTTGCCGTAACATAAAGGCATTTTTTTTCCAACAGGGAAAAGAAACAATCAAACCATGGCCTCTCAAATATTAAGAGATATTAGTTGTTTTGGAAGATGTTCCAGGTTTATACAGCGGCTATACATCACTACTATAGCAGATGCTATAGGGGGCCCACCCAAATCCTTTTCACTGGGCTGATGAGCTAGTGCAGGTGTTGTTGTCTTCTCATTCAATAAGCTGCGCCAAAGATGTGGTGCCATTCACCCTATAGAGTTCCCTGAGGGAACAGGCTCAGGTGGGACTCCTAAAAACATGTCTTTGCTTAACTCATCCCCTTGCCCCATCTCGCTTCCATTCCTTCTTCAAAGGTTTCTCCTGAGAGCTCTCCCTCTATATATGAGTCACATAAGAACCCCCATCTGAGGCTCTGCTTCCTGGGAACTGACCTTCGACACCTAAAGACACATTCCTGTGTAGCTCAAAGGCAATGACCCATTCTCACTTAAGATCCTTGAAAGGAATCACGGAGTGCCCATTGCTTTCTAGGAATGGTAGCTGAAGTAAAAAGCAGGTAAAGTCTCTGCTACCTCCCTGCTCTGCTTGGGCCAGGTCTGTCTATTTTCTCTGAATTCCTGAGGGCTTGCCTGAAATTCTGTTTCTCATTCTTTGCTGAACAAATATCTATTGCTATGTGCATTTCAGAATTTTCTTGGGAAAGTCAAGATCTTTGATTTGCAGCTTTCATAATCCATGTAATCCCGCCCTCCTGGAGCCTTGGGATACAAAGGAGAACACAGCTCTTGTTCTAATCTCATAGTGTTGTTCCTAAATTAAAAAAAAAACATTCTGACAATCTTAATATTATACATATGGTTATATTTTAGCTCAACCTGGGGCCAGCCATGTAGATCCCACTGATACTCATTTTTTATTTCTTTTTGCTTCTAAATATATTTTTATTACAGAGATTATTTGTGTGGAATCATTTGTCTGATTCTACAAGTGAAAAATTGGGATCTTTGTAATGGTTGTCCTTGGATTCTACGTAAACAACACATTTTAAACCAGAGAGCAACCACACGGGTTAGTAAAGAAAGTAATAAATGATAAATATAGCAAGACCTGCTAGTTTCTTAAAAGCTGATGAGCTAAAAACATATGTTCACTTTCAGTCTCTCTATTTGGAATCTTCTGATTTGGTCTCAGAATTTTCCTGCTACTTCCAGAAGAGGCACCGCTTAGAGAAAGTTCACTGAGGACAGGGTGTTGGTTTTACATCTGACCTTTGGGAACCTCAGCAAAGTTTCATGGTCTAGTGCCCAGTTTCCCCATCAAAATATTTAATGAAAAGAATATTTATTCTGTTTTAATTTCCACTTCAGAGAAGGTGTCAGGAGCTAGAAGTTATTGGCTAAGCTTCCAGTATTTCTACCATGGACTTATTTGTAAGTCCAAAGAACGTGAAAAGAAATGCATCTTACCCTAGTAGCAGGTTGATGTTAGGAATGGTGTGGGTCATGGGAGAAATTCCTTGGGTCTTATATAACAATGAGATCGCTATATCAGCAGGTCTGCTAATAAAGGCTTTGCTTTATTTCTGGGACCCACCTAATTTTGTTCATCTGCCATTTGTGGTCCCACCCTCAAGCAATTTTCCTAGTGCCCTACTCCCTGTGGTACCACAGTTTTTCTCTTTTGACAATATTTTTTTTTCTTGAAATTTGTTTTCCTCTACCCATCCCAAAGATGAGTTTTCTTTGTGCCTAGAATTTTATGTTAATTCCCATATGAGGCAACTATATTCCCATATCACCTCTGTGTTTTTCTCTTGGGTGCTGTCTTTTTATTATGTTTTAAAGTTTTCCTTCTTTAATATTTAACTTGCCAGGTATGCTTTCAGGAAGCAGAATAAAAAGACTGAACCAAATGTGCAGTTAATTCCCTTTGACAGCTAGCCTGAAGACTACAAGATACTTTTTTTGAAGGCTACTAGATATTTTTCCAGAACAAATTTCTTAAAAGTTTGATTCTGCAATGTTTTCCTAGATTGGAGGAAATGCACTAATATCAAAGATTAATAGGTAAACAATGTGATTTTATGACAATTGCCCAAAATTGATTTTGAAAGTTTTTAGAAGACAAACTACAGAGAGAAAATCCCTTCAATGATAAATGCAGCTTAATTTTTTAATGTTTTATTTATTTTTGAGAGAGAAATAGAGACAGCGTGAGCAGGGGAGGGTCAGAGAAAGAGGGAGATACAGAATCGGAAGATATGCTCCAGGCTCTGAGCTAGCTGTCAGCACAGAGCCCGACACGGGGCTTGAACTCACAAACTGTAAGATTATGACCTGAGCCAAAGTCAGACGCTTAACCGACTGAGCCACCCAGGCACCCCAAAAATGCAGCTTACAAAGTGAAATTATCCTCCAAATGTTGTCATGACACATCAATGACAATAAAGAAAAATAAAGTGTATGTAGTGAACAATAAAATGATAGCATCTGAGAACAAAATCAATTAACAAAACTTTCCAGAAATGACATAAAAATAGAGGAGATGGGCATAGTTTAAGAGATAAAAGTGGGCATAGAATTGGATATATATATGTATGTAGATTTGTATTTTTAATAGATCTGATCATATTTAATAGAACATGACAGATCAAAACTTGGAACTTTCTTTCAGCTACTCACACACAGTTTTGTATACATTGCTTTCAGTTTGGTGTTTTGCCTCTAGGATTTCATCATAAGAACAAGAAAGTGGTACTTCAGTACCAGCCAAGGAAACATTTTCAGTCTCTTGCTCCATAGTGATCTTTGAAATTAGTTACTTTCAGATTTTAGAGGTACTTTATTTCTTTTGACCTTGAGGTTCTGTTTGTCATTGAAATAGGCCTCCCCTCTGCAGATGTTGAACAGCTGATGAGTTCATCCTTAGACAATGAAGTCATCATTGACCACTGTCATGGACATCTTTGTGAGCTCATGCTGAGTGCTAAGTCCAGCCTAAATGAATTGCAACATATCATCTAGGAATATGATTATGGAATTATATGACCACAGATACTCCCAAGGTAGTGAACACACTTATTTAGTGGTGTTAGAGACCAAAGCCAAGGAAAAATTTTGGAAATGTAGCCAGACAAAGAGAAATTTGGTTCACATATCCAAGGAAAATGGAGAAAATCTTGAAAAGTGGAAAGAGCTGTAAATATTCACAGCCACCAGCCTGAACCTGGGGGTAACTCGTTAAGCAAATGCATACTTTTTTTTTTTTTCTATTTCCATGTTTATTCTCACTGTCTTCTTCCAGATGCAGGTGTGTCCATTTGGCTTGAAAACATGTCCATATTACATCTTAAACTATTTCCTTTGTAAGGAATATTTTAAAACAATGTTTTTATAACAATTTCCAAGTAGAAAACAATGAATATTTCACTATAATTGTCTTCAGAGATTCATAATGGATTCTCTCTCTCCTTTAAATTTAATCCTATAATGTCATTTTCATATGCTTCATATATGTCTTAGCAAGATTATTAAATTCAATGGCCTGACAATAAGCAATGTGCAAGTGGCATCCTAAGGTACTCACTACAAAATGGAAATACTGCCACTTGGAGTCTTGTAAACCTTATCTTTTTAGGAAGAAAAAATTAACATTTAGGGCATCATATTCACAAGTAAGCTGATTGTGACTTAGACTATTCTTTTTGCTTCCTTCCTAGTGGGCTTGCTGACTAGTTTATGCTAGTGTAAGTCTTGATTAATATTTAAAGAACAAGTAATTACTCATTATTAAAATGAATAATATGAGATGGGTAACTAAGCTTAGAGAAGATTTCTACTCCTGCTTCTATGATAGTTGCTGTTTCTGAAGATCTGGAGGTGTAAATGGCTTTGCCATATAAATTAGATTTCCATATTCTTATGGACAAAGTGTCCATGTAAGAACCTACAGTGGCCTAACTTTGGTACTTGTCTTTTTAGGATCTAAAGAGGAACGGACTTTTAGGTGGAAAGATTATTTGGAGATGTCATTTGGGGATATGAACGGATAAATTAGAGTCAGGTGGGATCTGAAATTTCACTTTTACCTAGAAGTTGGCATTTATGGGAAAAGTGAGCTTTGAGGTGCTCTGGTTGTCTAAAGAACGAGTTTGTTTGCTTAAAAATCTATGAAAAAATATTTTTTTCAAGTGTAAGTAGATGATGTAAATTTTTGTAATTTGCGTTGATTATTTCAGTTACATATTTAAAAAATAATAGCAGTGACAGCAGCAACAGTAGAAGGGTAATCATAAATTTTATTATATAAAATAGGATATTTTTAAAAATGAAAGCAAGGTGCTATTAATGATTATGGGCAGAACTGCCAGCTTAAACTAGAACATATAATAACATTCAGTAAGTAATGACACTAAGTAAGAATAGCACTAAGTAAGAATGGTGGAAGTAGTGAATATGTTCAATCAGGATAATAGTTACACACACACACACACATATACACACACACACACACACACACACACACGAGTCCAGCAGTCCAGCATCCAAAAAGAAATTTAGAAATAATAAAATATTTTACTTGCATTTCTTGAATACCAGGAATATAAAAACATACCATAAACACTCCAAATGTCCTTTTACCTTTCAACAGATTTCCTCACATGCCATACCAGTGCCTTTCTATTATTTAAAACTCCTGAAACTGTTGGTCTGCATCCTCCTCCCCTCCCTCTTTGCTCTAGTCTGGCAAGGATGGACCCTCTGGAGGACTAAGGAAGAGGAAACAACTAAGCTGGCAAAATGTAGTCCTTGCTAGCAAGCGAGAAGTGGGCAAGGCTGCTAATACCCACCTATTGATAATCTTGGTCCTGTGCCAATAGCTTATATTAATAGAAAATCTCTACTTCTGGTGCTATGATAGAACTAGAAACCTCATCTAAATTTCATGCCTGTTGTAGGTGCTCATGAAATTCCCATTTTGCAGAGGAGGGAACTGAGGTTTACCAAAAGTAGGTAAGTTGCTCAAGTAGTGGCACCAGGAATTAAACTTGGCAGTTTGACTCAAGGACTTATGCTCCTAGCCAGTAAGTGCAAGGCAGCCCCTTCTACCTTATTGAGGTGCTTATTGAGATTGGTTATAGGCAGTAAAAACAATCACAAGTTTTAGTAAAAAAAAAAAAACTCACTATAACAAAACGTGTCCAGTTTAAACACACGATAATTGTTATCAAGGATTCTTTCCCACTTTGAAAATCATTCTAGGGTGAATGGAGTATCCACAGCTCTCTGTTAAATGAACCCAATGTGAAAATAAATGCATATGAACACAGGTTATTTGGAACACTTATGCAAAAGTGAGCAGAACACAGAGTGAGAATGGCCTATTTTTCATCCAGTTGGAAGGGGCTGTCATTGACTGAATTTAGCTGCTATTGCCAGAAAGACATTAACAATTTTTAATGCTCAGACCATTTTTTTTATGACTGCCTGAAGGATATCAGATGAGCTGTCTGCTATAAATCAATAATAATTTGCTTTAGATTAATGAGGAACTACAACTGTTTCTAATAAATCTCTAAATGCTTGGCATATTTTGAAAACCAATTGTGTTCTGAGAGTTTGGCTTCTTTTCTGTCCTTAAAAAAGAGCTGGAGTTTGGGGAGGAAGCAAAGGTAGCCAACTGTTTTGGAAACAGAGAAATGTGAAAACAGTAAATGAGAGTATAGTCATTCCAGAGCTTTGTTTTGTAATCTCAGCTGTTCAGAGGCATGCTCTGTGGTTCAAAGTGCTGTAATTTATAGCAAATAAGATGCCACAGTACCTTCCATGCAGGTTCCTTGGCAAAGTCCATTGGCTACTTAATGGTTGGTCAGAGTCTTCAGTATCGACTGAGTAACTAGAATATATTGGAAATAAGTGCATTCCTGTCCCAATCACGGTCTCTGTGTCCTGGCAATGCTCTGCAGTGATTGGGTAACTGGAGCATGTCTTGGAATGTGGATGGATGGGTCTCATTTTCTGCCTAGACTCTCTCTCTCTCGCTCGCTCTCTCACTTTTTCCCCTCGTATTTATAAATACATCATGGGAAAAGAAAAAATGTAGGCTCAACTCATCTGTTAATTTGATACTTTTATAAGTCTATTTTTCTTGAGGACTTTCTTATGAAATTGGAAGGGGAAGAGAAATCCGCTAGGGAGGTGGTAAGCAGAGAAATAATTTTTCCCTTAATGTATCTGAGTGATCCAAGTGTGACGCCAAAATATTTAGAATAATTTAATGGTTGTCAAATGGCTACACTTGCCATTCATCAGACAAAGGAAGGCAAATGATTATTTGTAGAATCCCTCTTCCCCAATTCCAAGGTTATTTTGTGGAAAGAATAGAAATAGTACAAAATATTGTGGTGGAACAGTAGTATATTTTGAACTGGGTTCCCAGTCTCTTTTAGAGATTTCTTTCTAGCAAGCTGCAGCAAACATAAGGATCTCAATTACTTGGTTTTCTGATGAATGAGCTACATTTTTCATTATCTTTTATTCAACAACAAATAAAAACTGGATGTGTCTTTTATTAAATCATTTTGGAATGATTTATTATGAAACAGAAAGGGTTTAATCTCAGTGATTAAGTGATTCTGTCTGTATAAAGCCAGCGAAGAGTCTGTGGCAAAGATTTCCCCATATCTATGCTCTCACTTCATCTTTGCGACATAGCTGGACTATGTTTCCTTTACAGCTTGATGAAAGTCATATGCCTGAACTCTGTCCAGTGGAATCAGAGAGCAGTGATAGGTGCAGATTCCAGACCTGGCTCACAAAACCCTCTTATGAACCATCTCTTTTCTTTTTATCTCATGTGCGGGATGAATGGCAGGAATCCTTAGGACTTAGAGGAGGGTAGAATCACAGTACAGAAGGAGCCTGAGTTCATGAATGAGCACATAGAAAGACTATTCCACCAGAAAAATTCACAACCAATAGTGAGAAGCAGGAGAATAAAATGTTATTGTATCAAGTGACTGCTTTTTAGAGCAGATGGCCTTACTTACTTTGGTGATACTGAGTTGGTTTATGTAATGACAAGGGTGATGGCCTTGTGTGGTGATAATGGTCCTCCCATCTATATTAAGTTGTCTAAATTCAGGTCCTGGTGTCTGCCTGATAGTAGATGCACAATTCTGGGCAGATAACTAACCATACTCTCTGGCTTCAGTTTTTCAGCAGCAAAATGAAGAGTCTTGATCAAAGCCTATAAAATAAGTTAGAGATTTTTTTGGTTGACAGAAACTCTGACAAACTTAAACAAGAGGAACTTATAAGGATACAGGAACTGAGGGAGGGGCAAGATGGCGGAGAAGTAAGGAGCTCCGTACTTGCACTCGCACCCATACATCACACGGAAAAGATCTGAAGCCATTGGAAACCTTACAAAACCTGAGAGATTGGGAGAAAAAGGATGCAGAATCAACTGAGAAAGTCTTCTAATGGCTACCTCAAGAAACAAGCCAGAGTACACAAGGTGGAGAGTCACAAATATCACTATGAATAGGAAAATAAAATAACCAAAGTCCCAACAGGAGAGACCAAGAGATACCATTCAAAAAACACTCTCTGAAAGGATAGGCCCTGGACAAAGAGTCTTCTTGGATACAGGAGCGCTCATAGATACAGAGAGCATAACAGGTCTTTAAAACCAACAAGAGCTGGAAAGCTAACTAAAATGACGAAACGAAAGAGCTCTCCTCCAAAGAAACTCCAAGAAGAAATGACAGCTAATGAACTGCTCAAAATAGATATAAACAGCATACCTGAACAAGATTTTAGAATAATAATGGTAAAATTAATAGCTGGGCTTGAAAAAAACATAGCGGACATCAAAGAAACTATGGCTACAGACAGAATGGAAAATAAAAATAGGCATGAAGAATTAAAAATGCAATAAATGAGATACATAATAAATTAGAGGCCTCCAATGCAAAGATTGAAGAAGCAGAAAGGAGAATAAGTGTTTTAGAAGACACCATGATAGAAAAACAAGAAGCTGACAAAAAAAGAGACAAACTGCTCCAGGAACAGGAAAGAAGAATTCGAGAGCTCAGCGATATGGTCAAACACAACAATATCCATATCATAGGAATCCCAGAAGAGGAAGAGAGAGGGAAAGGTGCTGAAGGAGTCCTGGAACAAATTATAGCAGAGAACTTCCCCGACCTGGGGAAGGAAGTCAATGTTGAAATACAAGAGGCTCAGAGGACTCCCCTCAGACGTAACCTGAATCGATCTTCTGCACGACATATCATAGTGAAAATGGCCAAATACAAGGACAAAGAGAGAATTTTGAAAGCAGCTAGGGAGAAAAGGGCCCTAACATACAAAGGGAAACCTATCAGAGTGGTGACAGACCTATCTACTGAAACTTGGCAGGCTAGAAAGGAATGGCAGGAAATCTTCAATGTGATGAACAGTAAAAATATGCAGCCAAGAATCCTCTATCCAGCAAGCCTGTCATTCAAAATAGAAGGAGAGATAAAAACCTTTCCAAATAAACAGAAATTGAAAGAATTTGTCACCACGAAGCCAGCCCTACAAGAAATCCTGAGGGGGATGCTCTGAAGGAAAGGTTGCAAGGAACAAAGATACCAGAGACACCACCACAAACATGAACCCTACAAAAGATACAAAGACTCTAAACCCACATATTTCAATAATAACACTGAATGTAAATGGGCTGAATGCTCCAATCAAAAGACATAGGGTAGCAGAATGGATTAAAAAACAAAATCCATCAATATGCTGTCTACAAGAAACTCATTTTAGACGGGAAGATACCTTCAGATTAAAAGTAAGGGGATGGAGAAATATATATCATGCTACAGGAAATCAAAAGAAAGCCGGAGTAGCGATACTTATATCAGACAAACTGGACTTTAAATTAAAGACAATCACAAGAGATGAAGAAGGGCACTACATAATAATTACAGGGTCCATCCATCAGGAAGAACTAACAATCATAAATGTCTACGCACCGAATATGGGAGCACCTAAATATCTAAAACAATTAATCACAAACAGAAACAAGCTTATAGATAAGAATGTGCTAATAGCAGGGGACTTTAATACTCCGCTTACAGCAATGGATAGGTCAACCAGACAGAAAATCACTAAAGAAATAATGGACTTGAAAGACACATTGGACCAGATGGATCTGACGGATATATTTAGAACTTTACATCCTGAGGCCAGGGAATTTACTTTCTTCTCAAGTGCGCATGGCACATTCTCCAAGATAGATCACATACTGGGACATAAAGCAGCCCTCAATAAATATAAAAGAATAGAGATCATACCATGCACACTGTCAGATCACAATGCTTTGAAACTTGAAATCAATTACAGGAAGAAGTCTGGAAAACCGCCAAAAACATGGAGGTTAAAGAACACCCTTCTAAAGAATGAATGGGCCAATCAGGCAATTAGAGAGGAAATTAAAAAATATATGGAAACAAATGAAAATGAAAACACAACAATTCAAAATCTATGGGATGCGGCCAAGGCAGTCCTAAGAGGAAAGTACATTGCTCTCCAGGCCTATTTCAAGAGATTAGAAAAAGCACAAGTCCAAAATCTAACAGCTCACCTAAAGGAGCTAGAGGCAGAGCAACAAGAACGCCCTAAACCCAGTAGAAGAAGAGAAATAGTAAAAATTAGAGCAGAAATAAACAACATAGAGACCAAAGAAACAATTGAACAGATCAATGAAACCAAGAGTTGGTTTTTTGAAAAAGTAAACAAAATTGACAAACCTCTAGCCAGGCTTATCAAAAAGAAAAGAGAGAGCACCCAAATAGACAAAATTATGAATGAAAATGGACTTATTACAACCAACCCCTCAGAAATACAAGCAATTATCAGGGAATACTATGAAAAATTATATGCCAACAAATTGGACAACTTAGAAGAAATGGACAAATTCCTAAACACACACTCACTACCAAAATTCACACGGGAAGAAATAGAAAACCTGAACAGACCCATAACGAGTGAAGAAATCGAATCAGTGATCAAAAATCTCCCAACAAATAAGAGCCCTGGACCTGATGGTTTCCCTGGGGAATTCTACCAGACATTTAAAACAGAATTAATCCCAATTCTTCTCAAGCTATTCCAAAAAATAGAAGTCGAAGGAAAACTCCCGGACTCATTTTATGAAGCCAGCATCACTCTGATTCCCAAGCCAGACAGAGATCCAGCAAAAAAAGAGAACTATAGGCCAATATCCTTGATGAATACGGATGCAAAAATTCTCAACAAGATCCTTGCAAATCGAATCCAGCAGCATATCAAAAGAATCATCCACCAAGATCAAGTGGGATTCATTCCTGGGTTACAGGGCTGGTTCAACATTCGCAAATCAATCAATGTGATCCATCATATCAATAAAAGAAAAGATAAAAACCATATGATCCTGTCAATAGATGCAGAAAAAGCATTTGACAAAATACAGCATCCCTTCTTAATAAAGACTCTCGAGAAAGTTGGGATAGAAGGAACCTACTTAAACATCATCAAAGCCATCTATGAGAAGCCTTCAGCTAACATCATCCTCAACGGGGAAAAACTGAGAGCTTTCCCCCTGAGATCAGGAACACGACAGGGATGTCCACTCTCACCACTGTTGTTTAACATAGTGCTGGAAGTCCTAGCATCAGCCATCAGACAACAAAAGGAAATCAAAGGCATCAGAATTGGCAAAGAGGAAGTCAAACTTTCACTCTTCGCAGATGACATGATACTCTACATAGAAAACCCGACAGACTCCACCAGAAGCCTACTAGAACTGATCCAAGAATTCAGCCAAGTTGCAGGGTACAAAATCAACGTACAGAAATCGGTTGCATTTTTATACACCAATAATGAAGCAACAGAAAGAGAAATCAAGAAACTGATCCCATTCACAATTGCACAAAAAACCATAAAATACCTCGGAATAAACCTAACCAAGGATACAAGAGATCTGTATGATGAAAACTATAGAAAACTTATGAAGGAAATTGAAGAAGACACAAAGAAATGGAAAAACATTCCATGCTCATGGATAGGAAGAATAAATATAGTTAAGATGTCATTACTACCTAAAGCACTCTACACATTCAATGCAATTCCAATCAAAATTGCACCAGCATACTTCTCAAAACTAGAACAAACTATCCAAAAATTTGTATGGAACCACAAAAGACCCCGAATAGCCAAAGTAATACTGAAAAATAAAACCAAAACGGGAGGTATCACCATCCCAGACTTCAGCCTCTACTACAAAGCTGTCATCCTCAAGACAGTATGGTATTGGCACAAAAACAGACACATAGACCAATGGAACAGAATTGAGAACTCAGAAGTGGACCCAAAAGTATACAGCCAACTGATCTTTGACAAAGCAGGAAAGAATATCCAATGGAAAAAAGACAGCCTTTTTAACAGATGGTGTTGGGAGAACTGGACAGCAACATGCAGAAGAATGAAACTAGATCATTTTCTCACACCATGCACAAAAATCAACTCAAAATGGATAAAGGACCTGAACGTGAGACAGGAAACTATCAACACCCTAGAGGAGAAAGCAGGAAACAACCTCCTTGACCTCCACCGCAGCAACTTCTTACTTGACACATCCCCAAAAGCAAGGGAATCAAGAGCAAAAATAAACTGTTGGGACCTCATCAAGATTAAAAGCTTCTGCACAGCCAAGGAAACAACCCAGAAAATTAATAGGCAACCAACGGAATGGGAAAAGATAGTTGCAAATGACATATCAGATAAAGGGTTAATATCCAGAATCTATAAGGAACTCACCAAACTACACGCCCGAAAAACAAACAACCCAGTGAAGAAATGGGCAGAAGACATGAACAGACACTTCTCCAAAGAGGACATCCAGATGGCCAACAGACACATGAAACGATGCTCAGCATCCCTCCTCATCAGGGAAATACAAATCAAAACCACACTGAGATACCACCTCACGCCAGTCAGAGTGGCTAAAATGAGCAAATCAGAGAACTCTAGATGCTGGCGAGGATGTGGAGAAACGGGCACCCTCCTACACTGTTGGTGGGAATGTAAACTGGTACAGCCCCTCTGGAAAACAGTGTGGAGGTTCCTCAGGAAACTAACAATAGAACTCCCTTATGACCCAGCAATAGCACTGCTAGGAATTTACCCAAGGGATACAGAAATGCTGAGGCATAGGAGCACATGTACCCCAATGTTCATAGCAGCACTCTCCACAATAGCTAAAACATGGAAAGAGCCTAAGTGTCCATCAACAGATGAATGGATCAAGAAGATGTGGTTTATCTATACCATGGAATACTACATGGCAATGAGAAACAATGAAATCTGGCCATGTGTAGCAACATGGATGGACCTTGAGGGTGTTATGCTGAGCGAAATAAGTCAGGCAGAGAAGGACAAATATCATATGTTTGCACGTATAGGAGGATTAGGAGGAACTCGATGGAGGAACAAGGGGGAGAAGAAGGGCTGAAATGGTGGGGGAAAGGGAAAGAGGCAAACCATGAGAGACTCTTGAATGCTGACAAAAACTGAGGACTGATGGATGTTGGGGGCGTGGGGGATGGGCATGGAGGAGGGGACTCATGGGGATGAGCACTGGGTGTTATGTGGAAACTAATTTGACAATAAACTAATAAAAAAAAAAAAGGATACAGGAACTTATAAGGCTCACAGTATCAAATATAATGTTAGAGAGCCAGGCTGGAAAACAGCAGGAATTAGGGAAGACCTAGTGACCTAAGTAGCAAGAAGTAGTTAAAAATCTTGTTAAAAATCCTTTTGGGATTTATCATAGGTCTTTTCCATCCTTGTGTATTGGTTAGGTGTTGCTGGGTAACAAATTACTTCAACATTTTGTGACTTAAAACAACATTTGGGCAGCTTGTTTTTTCTCAGGTTGACAGTATGAGCTGAGCTCAGCTGCATTTTTATGCAGATGTAGAGCAAGCTCAGCTGATCTTAGCCTGGCTCATTTATGCACCTTCCATTAACTACCATGTTGATTGAGACCTGGTTCACTTAAGATGGCTCAACTGGGATGGTTTATTTCTACTCCATGTGGTCTGTCATCCTCCAGCAGGCTAGCAAGAATTTTTTCACATGGCAGGTAAGCAGGGATCCAAGAATGGTATAGAAGTATGTCCATGCTCAAAACTTTCACGGTGTCACTTCTGCCACATTTTGTTAGCCAAAGCAAGTCATAAGGCCAGTCAAGATTCAAGGAATGGGAAATAGACTTCAGATCCTGATTAGAGGAGCTGCAAAATTCATATTGCAAAGTGGTATGGATATGGGGGTAGTAGTGGGAAATGACTGTGACTGTTTCTTCAATTCACCAAACCTTGCTTGGATCATCTCTACTCCTTAGGCAGGAGAGGGCTGGCCAGTTTCAAACATTTAAGAGTGAACACAACGTGAGAGAAGTTAGTTTCCAAAAGGAAATTAGAGCAAAGGGAAGATGACCTGAGCTTGACAGACCTGCTTTTGAATCTACCACCATAAGCTAAATATGTGACCTTAACAAAACACAGAATCTCTCAGAAACTACTTTCTCATCTGTAAAGTGAGTTACTTGTACTTACAACATTGTTGTAGGAATTAGAGATTATAAAAGGATGTGTGGGTCCTATGTTTATATACAGTAGGCACACAGTAACTTCTCTAGTTTTTCTCTTGAGTCGACAGTGGAATGAAATATAGCTCCACATATTTTAGACAGTTTCCTTTAGGTTCTTCAGAAAGTAATGCCAGAGAAGTTTTTATACTGCTTACTGTTGCTTTTACCACAGCATTCAGAAGCATGAATCATTAAAAATATCTGCCTTTACCATTCTCAGGAATTAAAGTTGTTCCAGGGCTATTTTCAGCTGGTAAGTATTGAGGTGACCACATTTTATTCTTTAGCTTTCCGTTTTCTTATTGGTTAAGTAGTGAAGGTATGTCTTAATCTGTTCTGACTGCTATAACAAACATACCATAGACTAGGTCTTCAACAGTTAATATTTATTTCTCAGAATTCTGAAAGATGGGAGTTCATGATTGAAATGTCTGCAGATTCAGTGTCTGGGGAGGGCCCACATCCGGATTCAAAGACAGCTGTCTTCTCGCTGTGTCATCACATTGATGAAAGGGGTGGAGAAGCTCTCTGGGCACTAATTCGATTCATAAGGGGTCCATCCTCATGACCTAATCACCTATCAGAGGTCCCACCTCCAATGTCTTTATACTGGGGGCTGTGGTTCAATATATAGATTTGGGAGGACACAAACATTCAGTCTATAGAAAGGTACCATTCTAATTGGCTGATGCTCATGCTCTACACTGCTAAATATTGTGAATACCTACTTGAGTATATCTAAGAAACATCCCACAGTCTTAACAGGATTCTCTTTGGGGAAGTATTGTGGCCTTAGAGGGCCTGAAGTGCCATTTGTCTCCAGAGGTGTTTGACAATGGGCGTTGAATGAATATTTGAGTGAATCGATAGGGAAATGGAAGATTTAGTGAAATCTTCTAGTTTTAAAGCTCTTACCAGAGTTTTAAATATCTGGGGTGACTGGGTGGCTCAGTTGGTTAAGCATACAACTTTGGCTCAGGTCATGATCTCACAGTTCATGATTTCGAGCCCTGTGTTAGGCTCTATACTAATAGCTCATAGCTGGGAGCCTGCTTTGGATTCTATGTCTCCCTCTCTCTGCCCCTACCTGCCCCTCATTTTCTCTTTCTGTCTCCCTCTCAAAAGTAATTAAACATTTAAAAAAATTTTTAGATGAGAAATATTTTAATTAAATGCAGGCTATGATTTAGCTCTGAAAGCCACTAGAAGAGATATCTTAGATATAGAACTGTAGTTGTAAATTACAACAAAATTGCATGCTTGCTTCATATCTTTTTCTCAAAACTGTTTCACTCTTCAATCTAAACTAGCTTTTGAAATAAATAATACCATGAGTTGCTACCTGGGGTTAAAGTTGAATTCTATTAGTCTGTCCTAAAACTAACTGTTCTGAAGTTTTGGGATTGTGTGCAGGGAGTGTACCTCCTAATTTTTTTAAACTACTGTTTGGTAAACAGGTGTTTGCTGGTTTTGCCCACGTTAGAATCCCAAACTGAAAGTGAAATACAAGTAGGGATTAAGATGATGTGGCTGCACTCATGGACACCCTATACCCTCATGCTTTATGAATGTTGAAAGTACATTCTGTCTCATTTTTCCAGACTAGAGCACTGTGGTGGATTTTAACCTGTCTGTGTGTCTTCTCCTCTTCACTTGGAATTTGGGGGAAAGCCAGCCCTGGGAGAGGGCAGAGAATGGTCAGGAAAGCCCCTTCTCAGGCCAGAGCAATGAGATTTCATCAAGACAGAGTGGATTCTCTTTGCCAAGCAGATCCCATTTGAAGCACCTGAACAATGGATACATTAGCTATCTTCATGGAGAATGCTCCACAGAACTGATCACTGTCAATAGACACAAAGTTAGGGTGACTGTGTCTACTGGAGTGTACATATAACTGGTTTATATCTGTTCTGCCATCCTTCCAGGTTAACATTTTTTCTTGATGTTTTTCCTTAAACGAAGAATTATTATCAGTATTTGTATTAGAATAATCTAGGGTAGGCTTGGATGACCTCCACATTATGCCTTCACTTCTCCCATGTCCTCTCATAACAATGTGTGAGATGCATGTAGGGTAAAGAGGACTCTCATTTCAACAAGCAGTCAAATTAGAAAATGAACAGACATGACACATTTTTATTTACCTAATTATTTCCAGATGCATCAAAATAAACATCTCCCTTCCTAGGATAGCATGTTGTCCCTTAACTAGTTTAAATTGGGTTGATATATGTAAAGTGAACTCCTCCTACCCATCTGAGGCCGACAGTACCATACAATACTCAAATCTCTGGATACCCAGGAACACTACAATTCTCAGTATCTCTTGAAATAGATGGCAACATATAACTGGATTCTAGCCAGTAGAATATAGGCAGAAGTGATGTATTCCATATCCAGGACTGGTCCCTAAAATATCTTATATGATCCTCCGATAGTTTCTCATTCCCTTTCAACTGGATGGATAGGAATAATACAACTGAGGACTTAGAGGGTCTGGAAGATGGTGGAGCCAAATTACTGATGGACCCAGGCTTCTCAATGATTGCATGCAGATCCTCCCTGTAGAGTTGCATTGAACTATAAGATGAACAGTAATAATCATTTTGCATTAAGTCACTATAATGTGGAGGTTGTTATAACTCCAGGATTGCTTACTTCATTAATGTTCCACTCAGTTTTGTCCTAGGAAAATTCAGCTCAGGATTAGTTTCTGTGGGTGACTGGCTCTGCAGTTCAGCTCCCATGTGATATAGTTAATACCTGGGTTTGAAAGATTTCCTAGGACTAAAGAATATGCTTACAATCAAACCAATTGATTATGGGAATAAATTGTATCTTTAAGATATATGGAGGAATAGGTATACATTTGTCCTTTGGGCTACTTTTGTATTGTGTCCTTATAATAAAACTATATTAGATAAACAAGTAATATTAATAATACATACTGTGTATTGATAATGTAAAGCATATATTGATATGCAAATCACTGTGCTAATAAGTACATATATAAGCACAATTCTTATAGTATCCCTTTAGGGTACATAATTTATTAGCTCCATGTTACAAATGGGGCACTGAGCCTTAAAGAACCTCACTAACTTGATGAAGGTCACATATGTAGAAATAGTGGAGTGGAGATTTGCAGGCAGGTGTAATTGACTCCAAAACCCGGGCCCTCAATCATCATATCAACCATAGTGGAGACCTCTTGACTCTCATCCTGATGAATGATTCATGATGATGATGATGATTGACATTTCACATACTCACTACTTGTCAGACCCTGTGCTCTGTGTTTTATGTGCAATAGTTTATTAAATCTTTGCAACCATCATATGAGACAGATATTATTACTCTTTGTTATGTTTGTATACCTAGTGTACCTGGTAACTTCAGTAGTGCTCAAATAGGAATCATTCTTTCTTCTTACACAAGAGAAAACTACAGCTTTGACTGTCATTTGTCATAGCAGCTTGGAGGAGCATTCTTTCCAAGAAAGTGTCTTGGCCACTTGAAATCCTTCTGATTTAATTTGCACAGGTTGCAGCCCTTCTCTTCAAAGCTAAAAATGGTAAGAGAAGAGGGAAATGTAGGGTAGAACCCTGTGATCCTCTAAGTTAAAGCAAACTCTGAATTAAAAAAGTATGAGGAAATTCACATTTTCTAAGTTGGATGTTCCTGTTACTTTAAGAAAGGAGTTTTGTACACCTGTCCCTCAACATTACCACCAGACCCACACACATGCACGCATACATGGACCCCTTTGCATTGCTTTTGCAAATCAGCAGCCAACACAATTTCATGAAATTGGCTTTGTGAGACTGGTCACAGTGAGTCTTCGCATTGACTCTGAGCCAGGAGGGAAAATGCAGCAGACACGGCATTGAGAGACTGTAACTACAGAGTCTGGCTCTGCCTTCTATACCACCAAAATGACAGGAAAAAAAAGGAAAGAAAAAGAAGAAGAAAAACAAAACCCGAGACAGAAGGTAGGAGGAGACACTGGGGCAGCTCCAGCTTTCAGCAAGCCGGCTCTGTTCCACTTCCTTTTGATTGTCCAGGAAGGCTAAGAAAAGTAAAAACAGAGCTGTGAGTGCGTGAAAGCAGCCTCGTGGAAACGTTATGTTAAACAATCGGCCTGTGGGTCAATTGTGAAGGGCGTTAATGTGCGAGACCCCGATAAAGAGGTTTGCAGGAATGGCCACAAAGCATTTCGTATTTAAATACAGATCCAAGTTTGTTCTGCACAACAGTATAAATATAACCAAGGTGGGGTGGAGAATGAGATTTGGAAATCAGCCGATTTTAAGGAAGCCAACACAAACACTCCATCAAATGCAATGTTTCACACAGGCTTTTGTGCTCATTACTCGTTGTTGGCATACACTCATAAAAACAGAAAAGGCCATGAAACATTGTGGTTGAGATATTGTATGCCTTGGTGGTAATAAAGTATACTGTTTATCTGAAAACAACCTTCTTGTCATGTATAGTTCCTTTCATGGAAGGTGACAGTCTTGCTTTGTCTCATGGTGGTAGTGAGAGCCTGGAGAAGTGTACAGCATTTCAGGAAGGCTTCAATTCCTTTTCAGTGGCCATCTCCTCAAGAGATAGGTCTGAGGGTGAAAGTTCCTAACCTTGAAGGCTTTTTAAATTAGGTTTTTAATATAAAGGAATATATCTTAGCCTCTTTAGCAAATTCATACTGCATGAAAGGGTATTTTACAATAGACTAGGCAGGCCATATAAAATTAAGTAAGCTGGATCTGGTGCCTAAAAATATTTGGCAGAAGTCCCTGGAAAGCCACATTTGAACATTTTTAATATATATTATGAGGCAGAAAAGAATAATTATCTTCTATTGAAGTTCCCAAGTGAGAGAAATATATTGGTAGAGAGCTTTCAAAGAAAACTGTCTGTATTGCAAAATTGTTGTGTTTGGGATGATGTTCTCCCTGCTTTGGCTAATGGCATGTGGCTTTTTTCTCATAGAAGAAGCAGGCACAACCCAGACATTACTCCACTATTTCATTTGATTGCTACCTTGAACAAGGTGTTTCTGCCAAGGGCCTTGAAATACTTGGCTAAGAAGTTTCCAGAACAAAGACTTTTGAACTCCATGTGTGGATACCATGGAGAATTTGGAAACAAAAACCACCTTGAGTGACTGATTCTCTCTACTTTATTTCTAATCTGTACTCTTGATTTGAAATAAATTGCCTATCACCTCCCTCTACTTCTTTCTCCAGATAAGGTCACCTTTCATTGGAAGCACTCATGTGTCCAAAGCATTGCACTTCTGTGGCCAGCCTCTGCTTTAGTTTAGGTTCCCTCAGACACAGACCCTGAAATAAGAATTTTGGTGTAAGTAGATTATTTGGGAGTGGATCCCAGGAAGGGATCCTCCCCACTGAGGGAGTGGGGAAAGTGACAGACAAAGGGGAGAAAGCCAACAAAGAATGTGAAAGAACAGAACATCTCTACAGGGCCCAGTCCTACTGGGGACCCTCTGGGTCACTGTGTAAAACACAACTAAAAATTGTCACTTGGGGGGATGAGGCAGTGTGGGCATCTATCCACTAACTCTGGTCCCTCCTATATCAAGGATTGCTCCTGAATTGTTACCCCCCATCTGAGACTTTGCAGCCTGACTATGTTGATGCACCCACAGCTGAAGAATGTCCTTGGGCAGAGAAAGATCAGGAAACTGGGTCCATCTATGTGAGAACTCTATAAGCTCCCTTGTGGATAGATCAGATGGATTTTGGTGTGAACCTGGGAGCATCAG
Source organism: Hyaena hyaena (assembly GCF_003009895.1). Classification (NCBI taxonomy): domain Eukaryota; kingdom Metazoa; phylum Chordata; class Mammalia; order Carnivora; family Hyaenidae; genus Hyaena; species Hyaena hyaena. The sequence goes on along the minus strand of NW_024081682.1, from coordinate 576,339 downwards.
CTCAAGTCACCAAATCTACCAGATAAGGCAGATCTCTTGCAAAGTTAAAGCTCTTAGTTTTGATAGTGCCTCATTCTGTTTTTAATTTTTCCTTAATGTAAATCTTCCTAGTCCTTTGCAGTAAATGGATAACTATAGCCTTTGTGTCCTTAATTGCTAGTAAAAGTAATAATTCTAGAACTTATTTATTGTGTGTCCACCATGTGTCAAATGCATTCATTAACCTATTTAATTCATCTCTTACCTCATGGCATACATACAAATTAACTCAACTTGGGTTATAGACATGAACGTAAAAGCTGAAAATATAAAACTAAAAATAGAAGTTAAAAATTTAAAACTTCTAGAAGAAGAAGATACATGACATTGGGATGGAAAATGATTTCTTAGCTCTGACTCAAAAGCATTACTTATAAAAGGAAAAATAATTAAGTGTACATGGTCGAATTTAAATCCTCTGCTCTTCAAATGGTATTGTTGATAAAATGTCTAGGTATCTGCTGACCAACAGAAAGTATTTTTAATAAATATATGATGAAGGACTTTAAACATTTTTAAAATGTTTTTATTTATTTCTGAGTGAGAGATACAACATGAGCAGGGGAGGGTCAGAGAGAGAGAGAGGAAGATACAGAATCTGAAGCAGGCTCCAGGCTCTGAGCTGGCTGTCAGCACAGAGCCTGATGCGGGGCTTAAACCCATGAACCATGAGATCATGACCTGAGTCGAAGTCAGACGCTCAGCCGACTGAGCCACCCAGGCACCCCACGATGAAGGACTTTTATGTAAAATATATAAATAGCTCTTACAATTCAATAATAAGATAATTCAATACAAAAAATCGGCAAAAGACTTGAATAGAGACTTCAGAATAGAACTTATAGAAGGGGCCTTTGTTATTGTGTAAATGTTTGTATCTCTCCAGAACTTACATGTTAAAGTCCAAATGCCCAATGTGATGGTATTTGGAAGCAGGGGTTGTGGGAGGAAATAAGGATTGGTGAAGTCATAAGGGTAGGATCCTCATCTGATGAGAATAGCACCCTTATAAGAAAAGACACAAGGTCTCTTTCTCTCTCTCTCTTCCTCTCCCTCCGTCCCTTCTTCTCCTTCTCCATCTCCTTCTCCCTCTCCTGTTCACTTCCCTTCCCTCTTACCTCCTTACTCCCACCCCTGCTGTGAGGACATAGCAAAGATGGCTGTCTGCAAGCCAGAAGAGTGCCCCACTATGCTGGCACCCTGATTTCAGAATTCCAGCTTCCAGAACTGTGAGAAAATAAATTTCTGTAACCATCCAGTCTATAGTTTTGCTATGGCAGCCCAAACTAACTAATACAGCCACAAAGCCCATGAGAAGATGTTCAACATTATTAATCATGAGGGAAATGCAAATTAAAAACACAGTGAGACATCACTATATACCCTCCACAGTGATGAATTTTTAAAAGTCGACAATACCAAGTGTTGACAAGGATATAGAGCAACTGGGTTATCTCACACATAATTGGTGTGAGTGTAAAATTTTACATCCACTTAGGAAAACAGTTAATAGTTTATTGTAAAGTTGAACATCTACTCTATGAACCTGCAATTTGTCTCTTGGATTTTCCCCAAGAGAAATAAAAACTTGTGTCCACAGAAGAATTTTTACATGTTTATGGCAGCTTTATTCATAATAGTCAAGCACTGGGAACAAGCCAGAAGAATGGATAAACAAATTTTGGCTTACCTGTATACAAAGGAATACAACTCAGCAATAAAACAGAATGAACTTCTGATACGTGAACCAACATGGGTAAATACTGAGTAAAAGAAGCCAGACAGATAATGATACATATGATAGATTCTATTTAATCGAGCTTCTAGCCTAGACAATTAATCTATAGTGATTGATAGAAATCAGGTAAGTGTTTGTCTGGGGCCAGAAGTGCACTGAGTACAAAGGGGCATGAATGAACTTTCTGAGGTGATGGAAATAGCTTGATTGGGATGGGTTGTTAATCAGGCATAGACATTTATCAAAATTCATTGAGCTCCAGATGTAAGATATGTGTATTTTATTGTATGTAAATTATACCTCACTAAGGTTGAATAAACAATAACAATTGGGGCACCTGGGTGGCTCAGTTGATTGAGCATCTGACTTCAGCTCAGGTCATGATTGCACAGCTCGTGAGTTCAAGCCCCGTGTCAGGCTCTGTGCTGACAGCTCAGAGCCTGAAGCCTGCTTCAGATTCCGTGTCTCCCTTTCTCTCTGGCCTTCCTCTGCTCACACTCTGTGTGTGTCTCTCTCTCAAAACTAAATAAACATTAAAATTTTTTTTAAATTAAAAAAAACAATAACAACAATGAAAGACTGAATCACAGGTATTTGTTATATTGTCTCTTGTATTATTTTTATATTTCTGAAAAGAACAATATTTCTCCCAAAAGGTGCCTGAATGGAGAATTCCTAATCTACAGCCATGCACATCTCTTATCACTTATATTCCACCTCCATTCCTGTTTCTTTAAGAAACCATAACCTTAATTAAGAGAAGTTAATATAAACTCATTCTTCACCAGGAATTCTAGACAACTATTTAAATCATTAACTGCCATTGTATTTGGATGTATCATATTTCTTTATAATTTGGGACTCATTATTTTTTGATTATGTGGTGATTTTTGACTTGTAGAGTTGATGGATTTATATAGTTTTAGGTTGTCTTAGAAGTTTTCCTGAAATACATGTAAAAATTCAGAGTATTTGTGTGTGTGTGTGTGTGTGTGTGTGTGTGAGCTTTGAAATAAGTTTTTTTTTCCACCTTTTCTTTGAGAGAGGTTATTTGAAATATTTGATTAGGCCCTGACATGAATTCTCACTAATGCCACACCCAAGGGGAAACATGGCTGGAATTGACAATTTCCTCATTCAGCTAAAATTCCAAGACTCAAGTTTTCTTTCATCAAACATGGGAGCTCCCTCCTTTTGCATTCATTATTTTCAGACTTTCATATAAACCTTTTTTGTTTCATGTTACAAGAGTTCTTAATACCCAGTGAGAAGGCCAAAAAATTTCTAGGTTAATTTGTTAATGAAAGCTACAAACTCTCCTTTATCTCATTCATTTTGAGGTATCTGGTGGTAAGAATTATTTCTTCTCATAGACCCTTACTGTCCTGTTTACTGCAATATCCCTAGCATCTAGAACCATGTTTAATAAACATGAATTTTAGGGTTACCTGCATGCTTCAGTTGGTTAAGCACCCAACTCTTGATTTCAGCTCAGGTCATAATTTCAGGTTTTGTGGGACTGAGTCCCACATTGAACTCTGCGCTAACAGCACAGAGCATACTTGTGATTCTTTCCTTCCCTCTCTCTCTGCCCCTCCCCCACTCTCTCTCTTTCTCTCTCTCAAAATAAATAAATAGTCATGAAAAAGATAAACATGTATTTTGTCAGTGAGGAAGTACTCAGGAAGATTGAAATGAGTTGTTTAATGTCACACAGTTAATGATCCAGCAATTCCACTTCTGGGTATATATCCAAAAGAATTGAAAACAGGGTCTGGAAAAGATATCTGTACAGTCAAGTTTATAGTAGCATTGTTCATAATAGCCAAAAGTGTCCATCAACCCAAATGCCAATCAACAGATGAATGGGTAAACAAACTGTAGTATATACGATACTATTCAGCTTTCAAAAGGAAAGAAATTCTGACATATGCTACAATATGGATAAAACATGAAGACATTGTGCTAAGTGAAATAAGCCCATCACAAAAGATCAATTACTGCATTATTCTACTTAAATACCTGGAGTTGTCAAACCCAGACAAATAAAAACTGGAATGGTGGCTGCAAGAAGCTAGAGGGAGGGAGAATTGAGGAGTTGTCATTTAATGGGTGTAGAGTTTTAGTTTGCACAAAGGAAAGAGTTCTGAAGATGGATGGTGGTAGTAGTTGCACAACAAAGTGAACATAATTAATACTATTGAACTGCACACTTAAAATGGTTAAGATGGTAAATTTTGTCATGTACATTTGCTATAATTTAAAAATAGAGTCACACAGCTAGCACACAGAAGATTGATAGAACTTAAGCCCAGGCCTCATTTCTCCCAAGTTCAGAATGCTTTCCTCTATGGCCATCTGCCATTTTGGATATTGTTGGGCAGGTATCTCACTAGCTATCTTGGTTTAGAGGAGAAACACAAATTTGATCAGTTAATATCTTGACTTCAGAGATGGTGGGATAGCTCTGCCACTCATGAAAAGGAGCTCCTTAATTTGCTTGATGTTGCCTGGCATTTCACTATTTCACTGATTCTCAGTCTTGACAATACATTAAAATCACCAGCAGAGATTTTAAAAATAATGATTCCTGGATTCCATCCCCCAGGTATTCTGATGTAATCAGACCCTGGGGTAAGGCTAGGAAGTCAAGATTCTTTTTTTTTTTGTTTTGTTTTCTTGAATTTATTTATTTATTTTATTTTATTTTATTTATTTTTATTTTTATTTTTTTTTCTACAAATAGTTTATTGTCAAATTAGTTTCCACATAACACTCAGTGCTCATCCCCACAAGTGTCCTCCTCCATGCCCATCCCCCCCTCCCCCCCACATCCATCCGTCCTCAGTTTTTGTCAGCATTCAAGAGTCTCTCATGGTTTGCCTCTCTCCCTTTCCCCCACCATTTCTGCCCTTCTTCTCCCCCTTGTTCCTCCGTCAAGTTCCTCCTAATCCTCCTATACGTGCAAACATGGATGGACCTTGAGGGTGTTATGCTGAGCGAAGTAAGTCAGGCAGAGAAGGAAGTCAAGATTCTTAAAAGCTCTAGATATCAATGTAGCCAAAATTGAGAATGACTGTTCTATTATGAGATATGATATATTGATGGAACAGGGTATCCCTGTGTGGCAGAATTCTGAATGGTTCTCAGATACCAAGTACCTGAGTCAAATTGTAGGCTTAGGCATTTTGTATTCAGCTCTAGAGGAAAGTTTATGGGATTCTTTCCTGACCTTTTGAGGGGGGTGGGGAGGAGGTAACATCACATGTGTTTAAAGCAGAGCCCCTGGAGTCTGGTAGTCAGGATTGGAATAGCTGCCATATCACTTACTAGCTGTGCAACTTCAGCCTAATTGTTTAACCTCTCTGAATTCCCAAATGGGAATGACATGATTCCTCATTTACAGAATTATTTGAGGAAAGGATGAGATAACTCCTCTAGAACACAATATACAGCACAGAGTAAAACCTTAGTCAGTTTTACTACTGACTATAAAGAAGTTGTATACTTAATGTTTGGTATTCTTTTTAATTTTTAAAACATTTTTAAATGATTTATTTATTTTGAGAGAGAGAGAGCAAGCAGGAGAGGGGCAGAAAGAGAATGAGAGAGAGAGAGAGAGAGAGAGAGAATCCCAAGCAGACTCCACACCATTAGCACAGAGAATGATGTGTGGGGTTCGAATTCACAAACCATGAGATCATAACCTGAGCCAAAACTAGGAGTCAGATGCTTAACCAACTGAACCACCCAGATGCCCCTAATTTTTTCCCTCATTTTATGATGAGACACCTTTATTTAACACAGTATATAGATCTACTATGTGTGGCATATACACCCTGGGTTTCTGAAGTTCAAAGAAAGAAAGGAGGGAAGAAAGGAGAGAAAGACATAATGGTGATGGGAGGCATGTGTATGTGCATGTGTGTGCATGTGTGCATATGTGTGTGTGTGCACGTGTGTGAAAATGGAGAAAATAGAACAAAAAAGAATGATCAGACCACCAAAAACCATTTACTAAAAGATGACAATTGGGGAAGGTTTTTCAACTTCTTGAACTTGACAACAGATAGAAATAGAAGCTTCAAAAAGAGATCAGAGAGCAAAGACGTAAAGCATCCTCATAGGGAGAGGGCTGCCACCCAGGGATGACAAGAACTTTGGCAGAAGAGGTGGAAAGAAGCAGAAAGAATGAGTTTTGGAATCAGCCAGGAGGAAAGACTTCATAGGAAGACTGTGAGGGCCAACACTCCAACTATTTATTTTCTTATGCTGCTACATGAAAAGTTAAACTTGGAAGAAAAGTGTGTTTGGGTTTATATTCAGAGTCATTTCTGTAGAGGAAAAAGCCCATGTTTGAACTGTGCAGAGGAGCTACAGAAAATGGAGACTGTCTTGTGGTGAATCCCAATTCATCACCACATCTTCATCCAGACGTGAAGGCAGCCTGAAGTCTTGTAGTACTATTAGGTGTTGAGCACCACTCTGGAGAGCTTGGAAGTCTGTTTACCACACTCCCCCCACATATTCAAAATCATACTTCCTGCAGTGGGGAGGAGAGACTGCCTTGACCCAGCTGCAGCAAGCTTGGAGAGGGAGGCACCTGCCCAAAGGAATGAGCTCAGACCCTCTGGTCATGGTGGAGCTGGAGGGCTGGCAGGCATCTGTGAGGGTCAGCCTGGGCGGTTTTCATCTTGCAGAGCAGTGTGTTGTCCATGCACTTCAGGGTGGATGCTGGGAATGTTCATAGCTCATTCCCAATTGTGTTCATTCCATTTGCTGACTAACTCTTTTGAGACTTAGAGGGTTTGGCTATTCCTTTCTGTGAGCATGAGCCTCCACTTTCCCTGGTTGGGAGAGTTAGCCTTTTTCTCTCCATCATCTGGCAAGTTCACAAATCTCTGCTGTCAGATTGATGACCCTACTCCCTCAAAGTTCTTCTGTGCCCTTGTGGGATTAGTTGGCATGTGCAGTGCATAGAAACTTCTTGGGATTCCTTCATTCTCTTTTCTCTCTGCTCAGCATGCTTCCTCACACAGGGTAAGATAGGCGGTTTGGGCCCCTACATCGTAACTTTCCACCACCCGTCAACTTGGTGACTCCCAATGGGATTAGCTCAGAGAAAAGAAAATCTCCAAGGAGTTTCCATAAGCCCCCTCCCTGGTGCCATTGGGTCGGCTAGCCTACATTTTTTAAAGTTGTATTTTTTTAATATGACAGTTCAGGCTTGAAAACCAGTACATTTGGAAATATAAACTAGATGAAAACAAGCTATAATGAAAGTGAAAAAAAAAAAACGTATCAGTTTACTGCCGATTGAAAATCAGGACCAGATGAGACTGTGGGGCTCTGGGCATTTAATTTACTGGAGGAGGTCACTGCTTGGTGAAAACCAGGCTCAGCCAGTGTTGGCTTCCCTCAGCAATATTGTGTTTATTTGTTTGTGCCCTTTTCTAGTTTGTAAAAGGAAATAATGAGCCAGCTTGTTTGAAGTTATTTCTGTCTTTCTATATCATGGTGTGTTTCATTTCATTTCATTTGGAGAGAGGGGTAGGAAAAGGGCATTGATGGGCAGTCTGAGAATTCAGTTAATTTCCTAAAATTTACTGAAGGCCAGAAGAGGAAGAAGTGTCAGTAGGCACTTAAGATGCTTGATAAAATGAGGAAGGAGAAAGTGTAAGCTGCTCTAACCAAAATTATGAAACATGGACCCCATGCCCTCATTCCATAGGGTGGAGAAAAGCAAAATGGAGTAGGAACACAGAACAGTGCTACTCCCAGTGTGGCCTATGAACCTGATGCATCAACATTACCCTGGAGTGTATTAGAAATATGAATTCTCAGGGCCCCTGGGTGGCTCAGTTGGTTAAGCATCCAACTTCAGCTCAGGTCATAATGTCATGGCTTGTGGTTTCGAACTCCGTGTTGGGTTCTGTTCTGATAGCTCAGAGCCTGAAGCCTGTTTCCAGATTCTGTCTCCATCTCTCTCTGCCCCTCTTCCCCCTCTCTTTCTCTCTCAAATATAAATAAACATTTAAAAAAAATTTTTAAAAAGAAATACAAGTTCTCAGTTGTCACATCAGACCTTCTGGATTGGAATGTCTGTGATTCTTTTGCTCAGAGGTTGCACACTAGGAAGCCAAAGACCACTTGTAAACAACAGATCTGTTATTTTTGAGCTATAGAGCATTGGCCTGCAATGTATTTTTAAAAATTAAATAGGTGGCCAACATTTACAAATTTGGACGTAAGAAATCTAAATTTCTGGCTTGTCATGACAAAACCAAAGGTCTGGTATTACTGGGCTTACACTCCTGTGTGGCACAATCTGTTGGAGCAGAGTAGGGCCTGTCCTTTTCAGTTTGTGTGCACTTCCCACTGTTCTATGTTCTTTTCAGCCTGAGGTCAGATGTTTTTTGTGGTTTAGCATTGCTTTAAGGTCTTTGGTGAGTAGTTCAGGAGCAGGTATGTGACCCAGCCTATTGGCCAACAAAACATAAGGGAAAATCTGCTGGAGGGCTTCTAGGAAAAGTCTCTCTCTCTCTCTCTTGGCTTCTCAAGGTATTTCCCTTTTTCCTCTTGATGTTGTTGTGTGTGAATGTGACATCTGTACCCATCTTGGTTTCAGCCTGTGAATAAAATCAGAGTGGCAGAGTGGAAATATGAAGAGAACATGAAACCCTAGGGGCCTCATTGTGAACTGTTGAATCCACTCACCCTGGACCCTGCCCCATGTCTGTACTCCTTTTTTTGGGATTATGATACATTTCCTTATTATTTAGGCCATTTTGCTACTTGCAGTCAAAAGCATCCTAATTGATTTAGTAGAAAGGTAATTTTTCAGCAGAAAAATCTGTGTGTTTCTTAAATATGCCATCGTTATTGATTCTATTCTATCTGCCCTGCACCTTAACTTCTTCCATTGGATCCCAGCATAATATGCCCTGTTGCCTTTCCTGTGTTGGAGAATGGTTTACCTATGATCTTTGCATGTGGAAGTGCCTCATGCCACACGTAAAAGGATGTAGTAAAGCAGAGTGCATGCCTAAGACAGTAGGCTTTGGTTGTAATGTTGTTACCTTGGTGATCTTAGCAAGTATCTTAACCTTGCTAAACCTTGGTGTTCTTCTCTGTGAACTACTATTCTAACTGAGAAGGTCATAGTGCAAACTAAATTAGGAAATTGTAATACTATGACAACATTTTTTGGATGTTTGATTGTAGAAAGATTTTGAGCTTCATCTATCCCTCTTTTCCTTGTGCCACACATCATGAAACACTGATAAGAAAGCCCAGTGGTCCTTCCTTTGGAGCTGGTGGGTGAGTCCAGCCACATAAGCCCTTGTCTGTACATAGGAACTCTTGCCCTCCTGTACCTCCAACACAAACCAGTTTCAGTCCAGCTTAGTGCATCTGCCTTGCTCTCCTTCAAAAGACTCATAATTAAGTATTAAATCTTTCCATATTCTCTTGCTGTGTATGAGTGGCAAAACATTATCATTCTAGATCTCTGAACCAAATTTTGGGTGAGGTTCCATCCTGTTCCCATGGAATAGCCACAACCATGATGGATGTAGAGCAGCTCTCATATCATATATGCTCGGGAAATGTTAAGCTTCCACATCCATGCAATATATCATCCTCATCCTCATCTTCTAAGGATATTTTTAAAATACATGAATGTAGAGAAAATAGCACAGCAAATCCTTTGTGTCCATCACCCAACTCTAACCACCACTGTCTTTCTAACACTCTTATTTCCTCTATACCACTTTTTTTTTATTTTGAGAAAGTTTTAAGAAAATACTAGCAAATTCACTTGTAAGCACTTCAGTAAATGTCTAATAGATAAGGACTTTTATGATGTCTCTTTTTTAAACATCAGCACAAAAACACTATCATCAAACAAACATTAAGTCTTTAATATTATTACCTGCATATTTTGTGTTCAGTTTTCCTCAATTGATCAAAAGACGTGTTTTACAATGTTTTCCAATCAGAATCCAAGTAAAATCCAATATATCTTGCATTTTCTACATATCACTTAATACCATTTTGTATTTTTTTTCTGCTAGTTAACTTGTTTATTATTTTGAGTTAATCATCTTCATCCACTCTTTAAAACCGATAAAAATGGAAGCTATTTGAATGCATGGACTCTGTCAGTTTCATAAAACAGAGTCGCTCCAGCACCTAGCCTAGCATACATCCTAGATTCTCATATATCTGCTGGAAGAACTAATGAATAAATGAAAGGACAAGTGTGGACATTTCTCTGTCTGCACATCGACTTGCGTATACTGACAACCACCTTTTTAAAAAATGTTTTTATTTATTTCTGAGAGAGAGAGAGACAGACAGACAGTGTGAGCAGGGGAGGATCAGAGAGAGAGGGGGATACAGAATCTGAAACAGCCTCCAGGCTCTGAGCCGGCTGTCAGCGCAGAGCCTGACGCCGGGCTCTAACCCATGAACCATGAGATCATGACCTGAGCCGAAGTAAGGTGCCTAACTGACTGAACCACTTAGGCGCCCCTAAAAAATTTTTATAGTTAATTAACTTTGAGACTGAGAGAGACAGAGCACTTGCAGGGGAGGGGCTGAGAGAGAGGGAGACATAGAATCTGAAACAGGCTCCAGACTCTTAGCTAGCTATCAGCACAGAGCCAGACACGGGGCTCGAACCCACCAACTGTGAGATCATGACCTGAGCTGAAGTTGGACGCTCAACCGATTGAGCCACCCAGGTGCCCCACTGACAACTTTCTTTATGGGATCCACAGCCCACAGAACCCATGACTTGATTCTTCTCTCCCTCTTGCTTCAGAAAAGGAAAAGAAAAAGACTGGAGACTGAGCTAAAAGTCATAAAATTATCCCGAGGGAGTCTTCAGAACTATACTAAATTGTAACACATTAAGACAAGCTTGAATGATAAGTGTATAGAGCTGACCTTTTTAAAAGGGGAATTAGCTATATTCAGAGGAAATTACCCAGTAAAAAGAGACATAATTAGGAGGGAATTAAAAATGGTTTTACTTCTTTAATCTTTTATTTTATCAGAATCTATTATAAGAATTCCAGATTCTCTTGAGATGGATCTCAATTTCATTCACATAGAATTATATAACAGGAATATTTTTCCCAATTGCCACAAATTGTACTGGAGTTACAATTCAATCTTTTTTTAAAATTTTAAAAATTTATTTATTTATTTTGAGAGAGACAGAAAGAGTGAGCAGGGGAGAGACAGAGAGAGGGAGAGAGAATCCCAAGCAGGCTCCACACTCTCAGTGCAGAGCCTAATATGGAGCTCGAACTCAGGATATGTGAGATCATCACGAGCCAAAACCAAGAGCTGGACACCTAACTGACTGAGCCACCATTTAAATTCAGTCTTTAAATGAATGCTTGCTCTGAAACAGAGGTAGCTTTAAAGGTAATCTGTAAGGACGTGAAGAAATGTCCATAAGATCTTAGGTTGGGTACTCTGGCATCATTCTAGAAATGCTCTATTTGGATTTTATTTTTTGTAAATTCAAGACTAAAATCTCACAGAATTCCTCTCATGAAACTGGGTGACTCTTAAAATCTTCTTTTAGGATCATGCAGAATCAGCACAGATGATCTAAAAGATGCAAATTTGGTCTAAAGGAAAAATGGAAGCCTTAGGAACCAGAATTTGACCTATAGTATTAAGAGGACAGGAGAAAGAAGACTGAAGAGACAAAAGATAATTTATTTGGGACTCAGGACAAAACTTGGAAAAAAAATCATTTTCTCCCTCTCAGTTATCAAAATGATATTGAAATACTAATGACTTATTTAATATAGCATTAAAATATCTATGCACTAACATACATACATTCAAGATGATAAGTAGCTCTGGGAATTTCTGTACTTTCCCCCATTATTTTACTCAGATTATGCATGTGGCCCCTGAAAGAAAAATATAAAAGAGGGTCAGGAATACTGAAGTTGCCAAGATCACAAAGACTCCTATTTTAGATGATCTGAAATATTTTAATGATCACACACATAGATCTGAGAGATCCAGAGGCACACAGCTGTGGCTTTAGAACCCCAGCAATATTTACCATCTGTCTGTTACCACTGCAAATCTTGGCTCGGAGAGCTGCTTTGCAGATCTGAGAATTCTGTTGTTTCTTCCAAGCACCCTGGGCCGGGCTTTCGAGAGGATTAATGGAACCTACAAGAAATAACTTATCCCCCCCCCCCAAACTTGGGACAAAATGAGAGAAAGTTATTAACTTGAAATCAGTTGTGGAGCCTTTCATATGCTTTTGTTTGTAACTCTGTGGTAGAGACATTAGTCACTCACCTTCCATGAGGGGCGTCACTTAAAGTAGATGCTCTAGGAATTCCACGTCCAAATAGGGTCATTGCTGAATTTAGTGGGGGAAAAAAAGACTCTGTATTTTTGCTGGCTAATAAGGCATTTCTAGATGCTCATTAAGCTGTTAAAAAAATGTGAAATGATGACTCACTGTGAACCCCTCCCAACCCCCCTCCCTGATCCAATTTGCCTGCGGGTTGAAGGAATGTATACTGACTTGAGTTAAAGAAGAAACTTGTGGTTTCCATTATAGTCTGTAAACATCGATTGCTGAAAGCCTCAAGCGAGCTATCATCTCCTGCCACACACATGCTTTATATACAGTTCATCTTGGAAAACAGAGTGGGAGAGTACCGTGTTTACAACTCCAGAGTAACCCAACTAATGGGAGGCTGGTCTGCCTGGGGGTCCCCAGACCATCACTATTCACAGCTAAGTGGAGGTCCCCTCTGCTATCTTCTAAGCCAAAGCATCAAAAGAGAAGCCAAGGCCAACTTCCCTTAAAGAAAATCCTTCTGGTGCCTGTTGTGGCCCTTTGCTACCCAATCATCAGCAAAAGAGTTTTTTTTTTATTATTGTTTTTGTATTTGTTTTTATCTTTTCCTAGACAGAAAAAATCCTCTTTGCTTTTCTTTTTGATTTCAAGGCCATTGCAATACTATCATTTTGGACCAAGATTAACCTAATTATGTGGGGGTTGGGGTAGGGTACAAGCCATCCAGGGAACAATTCCCATGATGTGTAATGGGTCTAAAGAGCACTTCAGAGAGAGATTATCGAGGGTATCCAGAGATTTGGTTGGCATCCTAACCATAGCTGATAAGAAGAGCTTAACTGGGGCCAGTTTCTTCTGGACAGAGGAATCATGGGTGTGGTATGGATGGAAAAAGCACAGGATATAATATCAGAGGGTTTGAATTTGTCTCTGGCTTTGGCATTTAGTGGCTTTGTGATCTAGGGCACTGTTTCTCAAACTGTAACTTGGGTGTGAATCTCCTGGGGGTTTTGTTAAAATGCAGATTTAGGTGTAGGTGGGGCCTTGGATGCCTCTGTTGCTCTTTTCGCACCAGCTGTGAGTAGCAGGGAATCCCACAAATCTTAGAACAAATGTCTTTTTTGGCTTTGTAATAAAGCAGACAGGCCAACCTTCCAGGATTATTATCAGGACTCAGCACTAGTAAGAACACTGGAAAGACAAGTATTATATGTTGGCTTGGGGTCCTTGAATGTTAGTGATGGAAGACATCTGAGGAAGGACCCAGTTTTAACCCCCTATGTTACAGATGGAGAAATGGAGGCACATGTAAGGTAGTCACTCTTCTTGGGCTTAGGAAGTCACTACACCAGCATTTTCTCTTTGAGGTGTCTCATCTGTATTTAGGGTGGGTGTGGCTTACATCTCTGACATCATCTGACTGACCTATGATCTGATATAAAATGAGTCATTGTTGTAAATATTTCACTTCCCAGTTCTCTCTTTTCCTCATTATTATTATTTTTAATAAACTAAGGAGGTACCATTACAGACCATGCTAATATCTTTTATTTCAAGCACAATGGAGGAAGGAGTATGTGACTTCACTCACGTTGAGCTAAAAGAGTTTGCTTTTTCCTGAGGTCCAGCCTTTTGCCCCGCCTAATTTCTTATTCTAACTCACCCTCTCCTCAGCTCTTAAGAATGCTAGGCAGGCCTAGTTGTCATCTTTAATCAAGTAGCATGATCAGTAAACACCATAAAATCATACCTTTCTGCTCTTTCTGCACTGTAGTGGTGGAGAAGTTACTAATGATGTAATGAAAAGGCTAATTAAAAACTAATAAATCTCATAGTCTGAGTTTGGCTGGTTTGAGTTTGGCTAACAAGAAAGGCTTGATTCCATAGCTTGCTTACTAATAACTCAGTGGTCCTTATTAGGAAGTAATTCTCATTGTTTGCTTCTCTTCACTGAAACTGGTGACACAAGGTTGTTGAAAGACCCTATACATGGCTGGACTTTGAAGAAGGCAATGCTTACTAGGTTTCCCAGCCTTTAGAGTGTTGTGTTTGCCATTGTTCTTGTTATTAGCAGTCTGACCAGTGGTGGGTTAATATGATGTTAATGATGTTGGAGTTTTCATGCCAAGCTTGTTTGTAGGATTCAACAAAGAGAAACAGTTCATTCTCTAACTTAAGACTATACTGCTCGTGTTGGCCTAATTCCTCTGAATATGAGGAGATAGCAGAAGGCTGGCTCCATGAACCCAGACATGTCTGCTGAGCAGAGGGAAAGCTCAAGTTCTGGGAAAGATGGGTCAATGACCTGACTTCATCTTAATTTACGAAGGATAGTCCACAAACAATAAGTGAAGGGAAACAGAAAAGCAATATGTTCTTTAAGAAGTACCAAGAAAGGGGTTGCATAGGGAGACCTACGGATTTAGGACAAGCCATAGTATTGAATGATGGAGATAGCTGGGGGTAGCTGAACCTCAAACCTGCATGTGAATGGTAGTACCTTTACTTCCTGATTACTGCTTCAAGAGGGAATTACTGATTTTTCCTGAACTGAAACCTCACCTGACTAACAATCAGATTTTAGAGTATCATACCTCTCTTCTGGGGTTTGAGGACTCCTAGACTCTGAATGTTCTATGCATATGACTGGTGATCAAAATTGGGTGAGTAGGTAAGTTTCACTGTAATGGTCCCTTTGCTTTGTGGCAATAATGATTAGCAACTAGCAAGTAGGATACAGTAGATTACAAAAATGACCTCAATTCTTAACATCACTTTTGTTTCTCCACCCCTTGAATATAGGCTCACCTTGTGAATTGTTTTGGCCAATTGTTTGCAGTAAAAGTAATAGTGATATTTCTAAGCCAAGAACTTAAGAAGTCTTGCACATTTCTATTTGTTCTCTGGATTCCTGTGGACCATTAGGTGAACAAACCATAGCTAGCCTGCTGGAGAACGAAACACAGAGGAGAGCCATCCCAGAAAAGGCCATTATAGACCAAACAGTCCCCAATGATCCACCAGGTAATAGGGCAGATTCATGAGCAAGCCCAGTCAAAACCAGGCCTTCCCAGAGCACAGGGACCCATGTATTTGTGAACTAAATAAATGCTTAGTTTTTTCCACCTTTAATGAAAATTTTCAAACATAAGAAAAAGTGATTTTTAGTGAACAATCATATACTCACAACCTAGTATTTTACTGTATTTGTTTTTTTAATTTTTTATGTTTGTTGGTTTGTTTTGAGAGAGAAAGAGAGAGAAAATGAGTGGGGAGCAGCAGAGAAAGACGAAGTAGAGAATCCAAAGCAGGCTCTGAACTGTCAGCACAGACCCCAATGAACAGCTCAAACCTACAAACTGTGAGATCCTGACCCAACCCAAAGTCAGAAGCTGAGCTGACTGAGCCACCTAGGTGTCCCTTTGTTATATTTGGTTTATCACCTAAGCATCCATCTACCTATTTTTCTATTTATACATCATTACATATCCTTTTTTCATAATGATTGTTGTTTTTAGGCATTACATTTTGAGACGGTTTGTTATATAGACATTATTTGTGGTAGTAGGTGACTACTGACACAGTGGACATCATATAAAAGGAAGGCTTAAGTAGAAAAGTAAGCAGGGGATCTCAGAAAAGTGGTTGATTTAGAGTTCTTAATGTGACAGTGTTTTCTTACTCAAGGGAATTAGTGAGATCCACTCTTCTAGGAAGATGTGTATTGACCAAAAATTGTGAAATGGCTGAGTCCATCAGCAAACAGGGTACCATGGTCAAACTATATCACTTTCACATATCCCTGACAGAAATGCTCAGAACTTTTAAAAAAATGTTTATATATTTTTGAGAGGGAGATAGAGCAAGAGAGAATGCATGAGTAGGGGAGGGGCAGAGAGAGAGGGAGAAAGAGAATCCCAAGCAGGCTCTATGCTCAGCGCTGAGTCTGACATGGGGCTTGATCCCGTGAACCATGAAATCAAGACCTTAGTCAAAATTAAGAGTCAGACACTTACCTGACTAACCCACCCAGGTGCCCCTAAATGCTCTTGAGTTTTTTTTAACTGAAGAGTGGATATTTAGGAAGCAGCTTGCCATGGAGATGACAAGAGATGTCCCTTATATACACACACATTTCCATAGTTTCCAAGTGCTATTCACAGACATGCATTCATTTTGACATTAACCTCAGGGGGAAGGCATATTACAGATTTAGAAAGCAAAACTTGGAGAAGATTTTGATCTGTCCAGTGTCACACAGTTTAAGGCTGACCTAAGAGCCAAACCCAGGCATCTACATTATAAGTTTCAATGCTCTTTCTAACAGCTCAACTATCTTCTTGTTAGTAAAAAATTAGAAGGATGGAAAAATGACATTAGGAATAAGAGGCATTGGGGAATATATGATTAATTTATTCTGAATTTGACCCTATCAGAAATATTTATCATGCTTCCAAGTATCTGGTGTTATGCTAGGCACACAGCATGGCACCAAGTCAGGGAAGACAGACTCTGTCCTGAGAAACTTGCAAGTTGGCATGATAGACACAGAGCAAATGCATCTGGTATTGGCATCATAGAGCCATGTCTCACCTCTGATTTCAGCACACATGTTGGAGACAATTCACAAACTAAAGATTCAACTTTAGCTGTCAGCATCTCACTTCAAGAGTGTGTTTTTCATGGCTTTCTCTGCTCTGCCCCAGAGCCCTCTGCCAAACCCTTGGAGCTTGAGCTTGTAAGTGCCACTCAGAAGAGGTGGGGAATCAATACCCTGGAGGCTACATTCAACCAGTGGGGTCAGGATCTGGTGGTAAATGCTCCAGCTTCCCACCTTGAAGTCGGACAGTTCTAGGAGATACTTAATCTTTGTTCAGGTTCTGCGCTTTTCCTAAGCTTAGACAAAAAGACATTGCTTAGACAAAAATTTGCAAAGCTTAGACAAAAATCATAAATAATGTAGTGATACAATACTATAAGGCAGTATGACATGGAATATCATGAAAGACAGAGAGACAGGCAGATAGAGGATAGATGCTACAGGAGTTATATGAAACAAGAAGAAATTGCTGAACACTGGGATCACTGGAGTCAAGGCTTGAAGTGAGAATATGATTTCAATACATTGTTAAATGGAATCCTGGGCATGGGAATCTGTGGGAGGGAATTTTTCAGGGATTCTTATAAAGCTCTGTTTTTCTTTGCTTTAGTAAATGTCAGCCATTAACAGTGCTTGAGTATCCAATGGAAACTTTAATCACCAAGTGCCTACCATGAAATAGCAACTTGTTGACTGCTAATGCTATTTGAAACCCAAGTTGCCTTCATTTTTTTCTATCTTTGATTATGGCATAATTTTATTAGGGTTGACCCCTTGTATTTTAGAGCTGATCAAATAGCTCCATTCCCCAGTAGGATATTTATGAGTGTATTCAGTGCCAAAATTGCTTATCTAAAGTCCCACGGACAAGTAGGATGGGGAAGCCAAGGTTGGTTTGCAATTGAGGTTGTCAGTCAATGAGAAGTGCAAATGCCATGTGGTTGGCTTTTAAATTAAGAACAGATGGCAAGCAGTATTTGCTGGGTCTTGGTTATACTCCAGATGTCTAATGCTCAGAAGTCTGACGAAAAGTGGAGATATTTTTGCCACAGTGAAGTTCTGGCATTGGTAGCCAGTTGCCTTGATTTCCATCACAGAGAGTGATTTCTGAAGCATGACTTCTAGAAGAGGCAGTGAGGTAGGCCTAGAGGAGGAAGGTGGTCCTCTCAGTTCAACCATCAGGCTAGAGAAAGTGCAGGGTGGTCAGGATCAGACTGCAACTTCCTCCATAGTACTTGATCTCATTTTCAGCAGTTTTATTTTGTAGGACTAATTTCTCTCTTGCTCTTCACCTCAGTGCCTGAAGGTCAAAGAGTCTCAAAGGGAAAGCAAGAAGAAGGAAATCAAAAAGTAAAGAAAATATCTGCACATTATGGAGAGTATAAACAAAATGTAAACTTTTGATAATAGGCACCCATACGCAGATGAAAGGATATGAAGTGAAAGTCCCCCTCCCAACTTACCACAGCTGCACAACTGTCTTTTGAAAACACTTTAAAAGCTCCAAACATTAACTATTTTGTTCTTTTCAAAGTTTATAACCTTTCCCTTCTTTGCTCAACTGTGTTCTAATGACAATTTTTTTTTTTCTGTTAAAGAGGATCAGTTTATGAGGACAGGATGTTTGTATTAAATATTAAATCGCCAAGGTTTCCTTCAGCCAAAGGTCTGAGCTTGGCTTCAGTTTTGATTGAAATAGACAAACCTACATTCCTACATAACTACAGAGAGTACAAAGAGTTTGTCAAATCTTGATAGTGTAACCCGGCGTGGGGCCAAGAACAGAATAATTGGTTAATGTCTGAATAGTTCTTTCAAGATAGAAAATATTGTGTAAATTCTAAGTAGTATTGAGAGCTGAGCCAGTCCTGGAGGGCCTGATTCTAGGGGTCAGTAGACTATACACTTCTCCAAATTGACCTTTGAGGAGAAAAGTCATTGGCTTATATGGATGGCCTCAATTCTTTGTGGGAGCCATGTGGGTTCTAGAAACTGGCCTTCAGTACTGGGATGCCTGCTGTCAAGCTTTCTTTTTGGAGGTTTAGTTATGAGATTCACTGTGTCATCTTTGGATTTCAGAGGCTATGCAATGTCATAGAAGGTGTCTTTCATTTCATGTGAATATACTGTGGGTTTTGGAGGTAGGCATTGGGAAAATAGGCAACTATATCTTAATAGGATTTGCCAAGTCTTCTGCGGGATGTCAATACATAGTTATAAAAATGAAGAGAATATGGTGAAATAAGTCTTGGGATTTTTCATTCTTCTTAGAGAAGTAACTATGTGTTATCTATTATGGTTTGTCAAAATAATCAAACCCACACAAGGTGGTTTAATATAGGAACTTAAATAGAGAGGTGTTGGAAGAACTGAAAGTAGACAAGATGAAGCAATCTAAAGATGAACAATGCAGGAAGCCACTATCATGCCCAGGGATGAGAACAGAGCAGAGAGTCAGTATTAACAGAGATCATGAAGAGGAAAGTCCATCTGGCAGGAGATAGAGTCATGGAGGATATGCAACCTCTGTCCAAGAAACAACTCAAAGCAGAGAGAAGAGGAGAATTATTCTAGCTTCTTCCTTTCTCCTGCCCCATCCCCTAAATCCAGTACTTTCTATTGCCCTAATCTAATTAGAAACCAAATGGTCAGGGAATCTGAGATATTTACCCTACACAAACCAGCCCTGTATACAAAAGGAATCAGGGTAAGAGTACCAGATCTAAGTGTCAATAAAGAAGTAGACAGGCACACAGATGAAAGGCATGGAGAAGCCCGGAAGTCATGAGGTCTGTTTATCATTGTCTGACCCAGAGTCAGGCACAATTTCTTTTTCTTTTCTTGTCTCGTCTCATCTCTTCTCTTCTCTTCTCTTCTCTTCTCTTCTCTTCTCTTCTCTTCTCTTCTCTTCTCTTCCCTTCCCTTCCCTTCCCTTCCCTTCCCTTCCCTTCCCTTCCCTCCTCTCCTCTCCTCCCTCCCTCTCTCCCTTTTTTCCTCCCTTTCTCCCTTTTTTCCTCCCTCCCCCCCTTCCTTCCTCCCTTCCTTCCTTCCTATTGATCCTGTATGACCATCTTGTATGGAGTTTCAAATTGCTAACCAATATACCCTAACATTTCATTGCAACTGCTTTTTGGTTTTACACTGAGATTAATCAGAGCTATAGTAGCAAAAGTAATTAGAGGCAGAGACTTGTAGCTGCTCTAAGTGGTTTTACTTCTCCTCCCTTCTTCACTGACATTGTTAAAGCAGAGGTAAGCATGGAGACTTGGGGAGTCTAGTTAGTGCCAGTGATATTCACAGAGGGAAATTTCCTACCCTGGAAGCAGGATAGGGCACAGTGTAACCCAGGCATATTGGTTATATGGATGGATAAGAGGCAGTCACCTCAGGGAACACTGAGGTAGACTTGTCAATGGACTGTTAATTTTTGTAACTGAGTATCATTATTATGTGGGAAATTTGTAGTCAACATTTTGGATTATGGATCTCAAATGTCAGACCTTCCAACTAGTGTAGGAGTTCTATCACTCCAAGAGCTGTTTAGGGCCATCTACCCATCTTCTCTGTACTCTTGAGTCCTCTTCCTCAATGCCTTGTACTTGCTAGTACTGTGACCATTTCCTCAGACCATTTCAGCCTTCAGCCATGTCTATGCTTACCTAAGTGAACATACATTCATAAATGCATGAATATTCGTGTGCGTGTGTGCATGTGTGTGTGTGTGTATTTGTCTGTGTGCATTTATTTCTACTCCTGTAGTGCAATTGATATTATTACAAAGTGCAGTGTGGAGACTTAAAGAAAGAATTAATCCCACCTGCCACACATTCCTCAGCATTAAGGCCATTAAGTCTGCTGACATAGGCAAAGCCTGGAAACTGGGCAGTGAGAGTGGCTTTGGTGCATAGTGCCACAGTTGCTGCAAGAGCAGAAGAAGAACCCTTTCCAAAAGCAGCACTAAGCATTAACGCTGTCTTGCCTTTAAGCTACCTAACCTGTCCTCAAATCTGGAAGATGTGCTTAAGAGAGGTACATCAGGTAGAAGATACCCAATTCCCAGGCTGCTGCCATCCAGCATTGGTCACTGTCATGGGAACTCTGCATCTGTTACCAGATCCCCAAAGCAGTTCCTTTTCATCTCTTAGCTCTCCCTTCTCACAAAATCCACACATTCAGTAAGGCCAGTCTCTGTAAGCACGATGCTAAATGCTTCACCAGCATTTAGCTGGTGCTACTGTAATATGGGTAATAAGCAATATGGGTAATTTAGGTCTCAACAATGAAATATTTGGTAATTTTCAGAAGACGGTGTGGCTTTGTACTTCTCTGAAGATCATGTTTACTATTTTCCATCTTTTTGTCCGGACAAATGTCTACCACTTGAATTGGTAACCTGATTCAAAGATTTGTCTGGCTGTCTGAGCAGTCTATTATCTTTGTAGTCTGTATCTACAACTTTTTTTATTAACCACAGTTTCCTTCTTTCCTGAGTTTGGCCAGATCCCTCCTCCTCCAAAAAAGCTCTTTTCTGCTTCTTCTCAGACAGCAAGAGCAAGAACACTTTCTCACTAATCAAGAAGACTATCCAGTCTCTTTTGGAGATACTATCAATTAATCTCAAATTTCAGAGAAATCAGTGAGCAGGTTTTCATACAATGCTGGTTGATTTACTACAAATAGATAAGATAGGTAATCTCTTAAAACTTCTAGTCTCAAAATTTAGAATTCAACTTAATCTTATGAAATGAAATATATCAGAAAGTGACAGGGGATGGGTAGGAAAACCAGGCACACTATTTTATGTAACTGAAGAACTTACCTGTTTTCTATAAAGACCAATGAAACCTCTTTGGAGGTTACATAAATCAAATTTCTCACAATGGTTTTTCGGGGATTACATCTTTTGGTTGCTACTGTACTCTTCTTGATTCTAGCTGGGATGGTAAGTGGAAGTACCAAAAACCATGAGAAAAACTGTGCTTAGGATATTGCCAGTCTGACTGGAAACAGGAAATACCAGGAATCTTATAATAAGCGTGGAGACTTCCAGCCTAATTTCACAGTCTCAGAAGTTTGAATAGAGGTTATACTAGGCTGCAAGTCTTGGACATACATTTCAACAAGATTTCTGGTCTCATGGTGACCTTCCCTGTGTCAGAGAAGTAACTGCTAACTTCAGTCTTGGTTATCTAAATTCTGAAATGCACAAATCCCAATCAATACCCTTTGACTTTTTGAAGGGAAAGGCTTTGGCTGTATTGTGTACTAGGAAGGAGATTGTATCACTTTGATAATCTCTAAAACCTGTTAGGAAACCATTTTCTGTGGCTTAGATAAAGCTTTATTAGGAAAAAGTGGATGAATCTGGACAGCTGTTACTCACAGTAACAGTGTTGCATCACATGGGAGCTTGGTAGAAATGCAGAATCTCAGGCCCCAAACCAAACCTACTGAACGAGAGCCTGTGTTTTCAGATGATATTTTAACGGATTTGTGTGCAGAGTGAAGTGTGACAAACACTGGTCTGCAAAACTTCTGAGAGTTCTTTGAATGTTCAATGATTCCCACTTGACATGTGAATGATGAATAGTTTTCGTAGGTAGTTATATAGTACTACCAACGTAGCATAGGTAGTGCTATAGTTTCTGTATAATCTGAACACTCCCATAAGGCTTTCCTCTAATTAATTCTTCCAAATTCTTTTACAATGTAAGGATTTGAGTGTGTGTGTGTGCATCTCTCCTACTGCTGTATAACACATTATAATAAATTTAACAGCTTAAAACAACACAAATTTATTATTTCCAGTGTCCATGGGTCAGAAGTCTGGTCAGGATCTTATCAGGCTGAAATGAAGGTGTCAGCTGGGACTGGAATCTCATCTGAAACCCAAGTGCCTCTTCCAAGCTCACTGATTGTCAGTGTAGTCTTTCTGTGGCTGTGGGACTTAAGTCTATGTTTCTTGCTAGCTCTTGGCTGTAGACCACTCTCAGGGCCTAGACGCTGCTTTTAGGTCTGTCACATGGCTCTCTACTTTCATAGCATGGCTGTTTGCCTCTAGGCCAGCAGAAAAACATCTGTTGCTGTTTCTTGGGCTCACCTGATTGGGTCAGGTTCACCTGAGAAAATCTCCCTTTTGATTAACTAAAAGTCAACTGATAGGGATCTTAATTATAATCTGCAAAATTTCTTTTGCTACATAATGTAACGTAATCATGGAAGTGATATCTCATTACATTCCCAGGTTTTGCCTGTACTCCAGAGGAAGGACTTATACAAAGCATGTATAACCAGGGAATACTGGACCCATGTTAGAATTCTGCCTGTTATTGTAAGTACATGTGCACACATGCATTATCTGTGATTCATATATGTGTAAATTATAGGATTACTGATAAAAACTATTTGGAATAAAGTAATTTTTCCAAAACTGCATTGCTTTACTTAACACTTTTAAGAATTATGACCCTGAAAAAAATCAGACTATTGTTTACATACATTTTTCATTAAATCAATTGCTTTTTAAACTTAAAATTGTGTGAAAAAGACTTTAATGTCATTAAAATAAATTGAAGGTCATTATTATTCATTATGAAATAGAAGGTGACACATAAAAAATTCAAGGGAAATAAAACATCAAATTAAGTCTATGAACAATTGCCTTAACATGAAGTCTGTATCTGATGCCTGCTTCTCTTTGTTAAAGGGGGAGTGTAGCCTGTGTTTAAAGAAGGATTGATTTCTAACTCCAAATTAATTCTTTCTCTGTGATATAATCAATCAAAACATTTTTTAATGTTTATTTATTTTTTTGAGAGAGACAGAGCACAAGTGGGTGGAGGGACAGAGAGAGAAGGAGACAGAGAATCTGAAGCAGACTTCCAGCTCTGAGGTATTAGCAGAGAGTCTGATGCGGGATTCAAACTCACAGACTGTGAGATCATTACCTGAGCCAAAGTCAGATGCCTAACCAACTGTGCCACCCAGGCGCCCCAACAATTTTTGAGATGAGTATAAAAACAATCACTTTCTCACTGTGTGATTCAATATTCTTAATGCTGTATGAATGTCATCTATCTAAGGTGAGTGCCACACTTCAGGATTTGTTGGGTTTTCTGAAGGTCTTTATTGAAAATGTCTTTTGCCCTACGTGGGATTGCATGTAAGCTTTGTGTTTACCTTACATTGTTAGGCCTTTGTTGCCTCCTGTTACAAAATTTTTATGTTATTATATCAAATATTCTGGCAGTGCCAGAAATAATTTCTGTGAAGTCTTTTAGCTATAGGACCTATGATTTTATCCAATTAGTGATATTATACATTTTCATGGAATTACTTATTAGACTGGCTGGCTTGCCACCTAGCAAGGAGTAGCTTTCTTTGCAGGATTAGGATGGAAAGATGGAAATATAAGGACTGTGCCCATCTGAAATATGAACTCTGACTCAAGAAAGATGAGCCTGTGTAGGGGACATATGGATATGTCATCTGATGGTAAATTTCTGGTGGTGGCAGATGACCAGACACAGACTAGGAAGAAATGATTATCAAAGGTTTAGGAGGTATCAGGGACAAACCATTTACCTCACCTTTGCTTATGGCAGAACCTGTCATTCCACAGAATACAGGTGTCTTCCACTTGCCTTTTAGGTCCAATGCTATGTTATCCACCTTATTCTGACTCCTGAGGACCTGCTCTGACTTTCATTTGGGTTGGTCAGTGGAAGGAATGAGGAGGAAGTGGGAGGGCTGGAGAATAATAATGGGGTATTTTTTCTCCTGACTTCCTTGTCCTTTAACCATGGATCAGTTGATCCTGCTATGGAAGGTCATGCCCTTGTCAGGCAGCTCTCTCTTATAAAAATCCTTCAGCATTCCAGTAATTGCCTTCAACTCTTGCCCTTTCTGGTTTAGGAGTCAAAAACAGGCTACTTCTCTGGCTATTTCTTGTTGCATCTTCTAAATATCAACCACTTAATGTAAATAACCCCTTCCCTATATTCACCTCAGTTTGTGTGTGTGCTGTTTTCCCTTCCAGAGTCTACTGATCCACATACCATCATTAAATTTAACTAATATGTGTTTTGGAATATTCTGCACCTATAAGGAAATGATTTCCTGCTAATACTCACTTTTTCTACTTTGGATTATGAAGTTGGATGTATATAGTACTCTCCTTAAAGGCTACACACATCTAGTAACCTCACTTGAGTCCCCCCTCTATACCACATACCTGTGTATAAAAAGATACTTTGAAATGGTAATTCGTTTTTTCTCATTTTAATAAAAGCTGTTTTCTGAAGGTGTAAGTAATAGATTTTCTCTGCTAAAGTACAGTCAAGTCTGATCTATTTTTAATCTCAAAATGACAGAAATGTTTTTAAACTTGGGGATACTGTACAATGACTCCTTCCCCTTATTATTATAAAGACTGGAGTTGAAATGAGATATGTAAACCCATTGAATCTTCTCAATTTTATCTATGAAAAGGATCAAAGTAGTGGGTTTAAGCCTTAGACAGGAGGCTGAGTGTCTCATAAAGGAAAGAGAAAGGAGACTAGATGTTAATTGTCCTAGAATTCAGTGGTTTCAATTTCAAACAGGATAGGAATGGAAAGTTTTTTAAATTGAACAATTATCATATTCCATCATTCTATCATTAGGTAGGATGAACCTGAATTGGTATTCTGTCATTAGGTAGGATGAACCTGAATTTGAAGATGAAAAGACAGGAGTTTTTCTTTAAAAGGAATAACACTAAGCTGATCATGTATGATTCTGATACATCCTTACTTGAAGGAGGAGCTCACTCTCCTTTTGGTGACTCAAATTTTCTTCGGCCAGAGTAGGCTTAAAGACAGTTAACAAGGACACTTCAACCAGAAAATTCAATGACCATTGTTCTCTATATATGTAAGTAAGTGAAATAGTGTGACCAGATGATCATAAGGCCCTTTGTATATAAATACAAAGCAGTCTATGCTTGTATCAACAGCTTCTCTTTGAAGGATTTGTCTTCCTAATCAGAATAATGACCATTTTTTATTTATTGAGTGTAAAATTTGAGTAAATATATCTATGACTGGTGCTTTGGGAAATGGCTGCAGGTGATTCAAAGACAACCCAATAAATAACACATTTTGAAACAGTTTTCCTCTTTCAATAATCTCTCAGGTCTTTAGGTTATATTAAGGATTCAGTCTTGGTTTGTTGGTGCCATATTTTATTAATCAATAATATTATTTATAGGATAGAGATAATAATATTATTATACTATTCATAAGAATATACTGGAACAAACATAAATGTCCTACAGAAGGAAGATGGTTAAATTATTGTGTATCCATATAATGCATGTTCATGCAGTGCTTAAACACAATATAATGGTATGGGAAGGTGCACAAGATGAAACATTAGCCATCAAAGAGAGGATATAAAAACAGATATGTTAAAAATAAAATGAGAAATTTTAAAGTGCTTTGTAAGTTATATAGGTGAGATATTACCACCTAAAACACAAACAATAATAACAAGTAAATTTCCCATTATAATGTACAAGGCAGGTTCACCTATGTTTCCCATTTACTTTGTTCATTGAAACATTGCAAGGTGCCACATATGCTACCTTACACAACCTTATAGATTTGTTCACTGTTTATTATAGCTCCTGTCAGATGTCTCTTCACAGTGATATATGAGTTCATGTCTAGCTCTTTGGTGAGGAGTGGGGGCACTTGCAGGGCCAGTTGTCAGATTACCTTGCTTCTCATTCTAGCGCTAGCTCTGAGGTGCTCTGCCACTTGCCACACAAGCCATTCTGAGTCTGTGGTAAATCGGGACAGAAAAGGAGGTAAAAAGATAGTCTAGATCTATTGAAAGTGAATCTAACACTATTCAATTTAGGAATCTAGAGATTACATTCCCCATTCCAAAAGGCTGGATTGCTTTGTAACTCTTCCTTCTGCTTCAACTTTCACATCCATCTACTGGGTCAGTACTGATGGTCTCTCCCCCTGTCTGTCATGTCTGCATCCTCTTCCTCATTGTTACCACTTTAAGACAGACAGCAAGTTCATCAACTCACACAGGGAAACTGACAATTGACCTAGCCCTCTTCAGACTACTGAAGACTTTCATCATCTTTGGGCTTTATTCTTAGCAATTTATTTGATTTTCCTACGAGATTTTTTTTTCTGGTAGTAGTCTATCAAATCTCATTTACTATGACTGGTATTTTTAAGGCCACCATAATATTAGCTCATCGCCTCTACTCACTCCATTTCTATGAGGCTCCTCTCTTTGCTACCCTGATGCTTATCCTATGTATTTCCCTCCTATGTTTTTCCTTCATCTAGAATTTTTTCTCATCTGCCTGCCACAACTTCTATCATACTCATTCTCCAAGGTCTATAGAAGCATCAAAATCTCCAGTGTCTTCTAGCACCTATAACCTTGGACAAATAAATTCAGCTCTTCCTTAGCTACTATTCTATAATAGCTAATCTTATTTGTGCTAATCTAGTTTAACGAGAACCAAGTCATTTTTCTTCTCTGGGCCAAGATCTCTCATTTGTCATAAATGGATAACACTTATATTGCATCCATCACACAGTGGTGTTTTGAGAATCAAACGCTAAACGTGTGAGAGAACATCCTTTGCAAAGTTAAAATGCTAGATGTTTTATTCCTCGGTGTTGGTTCATAGAAGCACAAAAACTTGCGGATTATTAGTAGACTTTGCCAAGGCCTTGAGTAGATTCACTTGGATCACTTTTGATGGTTTTATCTGCCATCCCCAGCTTCCATGTCTTTTGTATTTACTCCTTGATATTCAGAGTCTTATCCTTTTTCATCTCTCAGTGCAGCTTGTACCATATAACTGATGGGGAAGGGAGGTTGAAAGCTCAGTTCCTTTCCCTGATCTATGCTTGAGTTCTGCACAGGATCAGGCTGAGGCTGGATGTCACCTGACATCACACTCTTTCTTGGTGTGTCCTCTTCTGTGCTTGCTTCTCTCACTCACTTAACAGTTGGCCTTTGAACTTTAAGAGTTTAAGAATTTTCTTAAAAATCACTTATGAATATCCTCTCCTCAGATTTGCTCTGGAGGATTCAACCTAACACCAGTATTCAAAACTTGTTCATATACGTGATTTCCAGAGAATAATATTGGTCAACTCATTCATGCAGGCACATATTTATGTTCATATACTCATTGAGCATCTATTTTCATGGCAGGCACTGTCCTAGGCATTGAGCCTCAACTGAATGGTGGAGGTCCCTCCTTTGTGGATATACAGGAACACAATGAAAATGTGACATAGCTAGGGTTTGAATAGAATATCTTGCCTCTGGATCTAGTGTTCTTTGCTTTCTGTCCATGGTTGCAAGATGCTCTTGTATACTTCTCTGATGGGTTTTTGAAGGTATAGGTCATTTGTGAATTGTAAGGATCTTCCAATCATACTAAAACAAAATAATATTAGTTTTTATATCTTATAAGCAAATATGCATTAAAAAAGTTGTATACATTTAGTTTGCTTTTCAGCCCTGCTTCAGTTTTCTGGGAGAAACGTGGTGAGTTTCATCAGTCAAAATTGCATGTAATCCCTGAGTTTATTCAGAAGTTAGACAAAGGTTTTAGAAGAGCCAAACATGGCCTTCTAGCAGCCAGAAGTTTCATTCTTTTGGTAGGTGAGGCCTTAGACAATGGCACAAACATGTCCATGGACTTCATGATAAACCTTTGACATCAAAGATGATATGTCAGGGAGGGTAAGGCAGCCTAACAAAAGATATGACATGTCTTAAAATTTGCTCCACTGGGATGCCTGGGTAGCTCAGTTGGTTAAGCATCCAACTCTTGGTTTCAGTTCAGGTTATGATCTCATGGTTCATGGTTCTGAGCTCTGTGTGGGGCTCTGTGCTCATAGTGTGGAGCCTACTTGGGACTCTCTTGCTCTCACTCTCTCCCTCTCTCTGCCCCTCCCCCACTCTCTTTCTCTCAAAATAAATAAATAAACTTGAAAAAAATCTTAAATTCTGATCCACTAATCCCCTAAGCCAGACACCATATTTGCTAGTTTTTTGAAGTCCAAGGGCAGGTTGGAGCTGCGGATTGAATGCTAAAGCATTTTCCTATGATATCAGCTTTGTCATTGTGATTGTTTCCTCAATAAGACAGGCAGATGGTCTGGCCACCTGTTGGGCCACCAGCGGGGGACTGAGTGTCTTCTTAACCACTTAATCTAGGTTTTTAGTTTCTTGATGCATAGTCAGAAGAGTAGTTCAATGTTTGGAAAAGTATAAGAAAAGCACAGGGGAAACATCAAGACCTCTACATTGATCTTAAAATGCTCATGCTTAGTGTAATTTATATTTGCCTTGGCCAATTTAGCACTCCTCTGGGATGGATCACTTAATTAGAAAGAATAAGAAAAGCTGTTGTTTGATGTATGTGTCTTAATTATTTCCAAGTGGCAGAATTGATTCCCCCCATTATGAATTTGCCTCCATTTGTAAGACTAATGAAGCACCATTAAAGGGAATGGGAGGTCAGAGGTCACCCTTTCTTTACATTTAATGTCGTCAAGCTGATAGATTATTTATAAGGGTTATTATGTTTTGGGTAGTGTTCCCAGTTTTTTCAGAAGAACTATATCGGTATGTAATGATGAGATGGCACCTACTGTGACTTCACTTGAGCTCCAGTTTTCCCCTGGAAAGAAATAGATTGGGAATAGGATTCATTGCCATCCATATTGGTGGTAGTCAGTATAACTTTCATAATCTCTGAAATCATGGTTTGTCTACTGTGGGCTGCAAAATTTGTTCTTACCCAGTGTTGTAGACAATTTCTTGTATCCTAAAGAGAAAAATAGTCCTTATTTATCAAGAGAGCTCATAAACTGAATTCTGAGTTTTTTCCATTTTATAAAAAATGTCAACAAAAACTATGAATCCCCCAAGAAAATAAGAGCATAGAGCATAACTGTACAAAAGGATTATAAGAGTGTGTTCCTAAGCTAGACTTCTGAGGTTCAAATACCAACTCTGTTAGCTATAATTTCTATGCTCTTAGGCCAGGTCCTTAATACCCCTGTGACTTGGTTTCCTCATCTATAAAATGAGGGCATGAAACGTTTATATGAGCATAAGATAATGTTGAGAGTCAAATAAATAATTTCATGCAAAAATGCTTAGAATAGTTTCTGGCAACATTAAGCACTCAATAAATATTAGCAGTTATTATTATAAAGATTTTATTTTATTAAAAAAATTTAAATGTTTATTTACTTTTGAGAGAGAGAGAGTACAAGTGGGGAGAGAGAGAAAAAAAAATCTGAAGTAGGATCTAGGCTCTGAGCTGTCAGTGCAGAGCCTGATGCAGGGCTTGAACTCACAAATTGTGAGATCATGACCTGAGCAGAAGTCAGACACTTAACCAACGGAGTCACCCAGGCACCCCATATTATAAAGATTTAAAATTGACATGGGGTTAGTTTCTTCATTTCTGCCCTCTATCTGCCCCACAGCTTAATCCTTGTACTTATCTGGTGGGTTGGCCTTTTGGTAGATTATTGTTTGTCTGACTCTGGTTTGTTCCATCTTTCCCTCAGGTCCAAACTTTGGGGGTTCTTGCCCAATGCCCAGCTAGGACTCCCATTGTCTCTTTGGGAGATAGGGTGATATGCCACAAACAAGTTCTCATTAGGATAGGAAATGGAAATGTGTATTTGCATATGTGCATGGGGCTATGGTTAGGGCAGTGATTAGACCATAGATTCTGAAGTCAGATGGATCAGCCTTATAGTTCATAACTAGGGCAATCTAGCTGTATGACCTCAGACAAATTATTGCCTCACTGTGAGCCTCAAATTCTCACCTATAAAATGGGTACAATTCATAAAGTGGTTAAGAGCATTAAATGTAACAAAGTGTTTGGCATAATTTCTGGTACATGGAAAGTCTTTAATATGTGTTTGCTATTCCACCTATATATCTATCCACACAAAACACATAGTCACCAACTAATACCAAAGTCCCTACACGATGGAGAGGTGGTTACTTTTTGGAGATGGATTGATAATTTAAAATTTAAAAATTTGCCATCTAGTTTCCAATCAACACTGTTTCAGTTCCCCTTGTCAGCTTTTAAATGAGGCATCTCACTGAATTATGCAAATGCCAAGTGATAAATTTTACTTCTGCCAGGGTGCTGGGGATTCAGACAGTTCCACTCTTCATTTGATCTTCTGTCTTTTGCAGAAAACCCATGGGTTCGGTCTCATTTGTTTAGGTGGTTGGTGAAATGGTATTCATCATGACCAATAAAGGGCCTGACAAAGTCCTCAGACAGATGGCAAGGGCCATTCACAAGAATGAATTTGTTATTGCTGTAACTGAAATGACATTTGGGCCTTGTTCTCCACCGCTGGAGGAGAAATGTGGGGCTTCATTTTGAAAATGTGGAGCTGGGAAAATCCTCCAGAAGGTGAATTGCGGGTGGGGGGCAGGACCAGAACTCCACAGTCATGTGGCTGATGCACAGTGCACAGCTGATGCCGGTCAGGCACAGGCAGGCTGGTTCCTTATAGCTGCAAGAGATGGGGTGGAAGAGAAGCACGAAAGTCTTGAAGACCCCCAGCTTTGATTCTTTAAAAATCAGAGCACATTTGGGAGAGCAGTATCTCCCTGTTTTCTATTCTATGGGACCTGAGACAAATTTGTCCTCTCTCCTGAGCTTTTGGTGGCCCAGTCTTTGAGGGACACCATCATACGTATCATGTTTGTTGCTGAGTGTTCCTATGTTGTATTGTGGGAGTTGTGATGAAGTTATTTCTGGGTATTTATTAAATAGTATTTATCGAAAATATCTTCAGATGGATGGAGTGATTTGCAGTGATGATGGTTCAACACCATACGATAAATTTCTTCTCAAATGACAGATTTTAAATAATATTATCTAAAATATATCCAGTGTTTACCATGTACCAGGCTAAAAACTTGAAATGTATTATCAAACTTTATCTTCACAGGAGCCTTGAGAGGTAGTTGTTGCTGTTGTTTTCATTTTACGGACTAGATTTAGGGTGTATAGGGAGTTTCATCTAAGTCTCAGAGTTAGAAAAGAGCAAAGTCATACCTAGACCTAGAATGATTTACACCTAGAGCAACCATAGAAGTTGTTCTCCAATAAAGGACATTTCCTCCCCTTCTTCAACTTTCTTTCTTTAAATTGGGGTAAAATTGACATATTGTAGTAGCTTCAGGTGTACAGTATAATGATTTTATATATATGTGTGTGTATATATACACACACATATATATATTGCAAAGTGATCCTAACAATAAGTCTAATTAATGTCCATCACCATACATAGTTATAACTTCTTTTCATGACAAGAACTTTTAAGATGTACCTTCTTAGGAACTATCAAATATGTATTAAAGTATTATTAACTATGGTCACCATGCTGTACATTACATCCCCTTGATTTATTGGTTTGGCAATTTGTGCCTTTTGAGTTCCTTCACATATTTCACTCACCCCAACCCTTCACTCCTGGCAACCACTAATCTGTCCTCTGTATCTTGAGCTTATTTTGTTGTTTTGTTCAGATTTCACATTTAAGTGAGATCAGATGGTATTTGTCCTTCTCTGTTTCACTTATTTCACTTAGCATAATCCTTCAAGGTCCATCAATGTTGTTGTAAATGGCAAGGTTTCATTTTTTATGATTGAATAATATTTTATTATATATATGTATATATCCATAATTATGTGTGTGTTTGTGTGTGTATGTCACATTTCTTTATTCATTTATTTGTTGGTAGACACATTGTTTCCATGACTTGGCTATTATAAATAATGCTGCAATGAATAGGGGGATGCATATATCTTTTCAAGTTAGTATTTTCTTTTTCTTTGGAAAAATACCAAACTAGGATATTTTAGACAGTGAAGTGGGTTACTATCATCTATGACACCAGGGCAATAGGCATACTCTAGGCCATCTGTGCAAACAAGCTCTTAACCACTCAACCACCAACTATGTTAACCACCAACTAAACACACACACACACACACACACACACACACACACAAACACACACCTTAGGCAAGTGATTAAAGATGATCCTTCCAGGCACCTTTTACTAGGTTAGAAAATGAATTATTTGGGGCCAGGAGAACTTCTGATGAACATTCCTCAATGTGTGAATAAAACTAGGCATTTGGCATGTAGGTTCGATTGGATGTTGTCTTTCTTTTTGCTTTTGCTTTTTTAAAAATAGTCTTTACATTCACCACCATTAGACCTTAATTTCAACTCCCAAAGACTCTTCCCAGTATTAACACTGCACTTCAACATCTAGGCAAGACGAACTGCTTTACTTAATACTGAATGCCTATTAAAAAAACTTTTGTCACCAATGGTTCTATCTCATAAGATATATCAGATAAACCTGTCAAATCTTTACAGGTAAGGATACTTTGAATTTAGTTCTCAGGAAAGAAGACTTGACGGAATCATCTGAATTCAAAACTGCTTAATAGAAGTTTTCAGGTTATGAAGACAAAGTCAGAAACATTCTGACCATCTTCTTTGTAGGGCATGTTCCAGAACACAGAAAGAGGATCAGTCTAGTTGTGCCAATACTGATAAGCAATGCTTTTAGTTAAATATTCATGGAAAGGATGTTTGCTTTTGCCAAGCAGCACGATGATATGCTCTGTTTGTGGTAGGTGATGCCATTCACACTTCCTTGGAATAAACACAGATGACCCCCAAATGGATCATCTGCAACTGGTATATTGATAGTCTATGCATACTTTTGTTCAGTTGGGCAATGCTGCTATCAAGAAAATTATTAGGACATCTTTGAAGGGCCAGTTTGTTCAAGGGATTTCACCAGATGAGCCTTCATAGGGGCCAAACTTTTACAGAGCTCGGCTGTTCTGGTCTATGAGGGAGGCCTAGATTATTCCGTGTTGGCATATGGTCTAGTTTTTACAATATTCCAGTTAGTAAGTTATGACCAAGACTGGCCTTAAAGTAGCCCAAATCTCTTGATGCCTTCATTTCTAAAGGCCAGAGGCCATGCCTGATTGCTAACAAAGAAATGAAGCCTGTAATTATGTATGTGCTGGTTTTAGTTATATATTTCAATTTTTTGATGTTTATTTATTAGTGAGACAGAGAGACACAGCATGAATGGGGGAGGGGCAGAGAAAAAGGGAGACAGAATCTGAAGCAGGCTCCAGGCTCTGAGCTGTCAGCACAGAGCTCGATGTGGGGCCTTAACCCACAAACCGTGAGATCATGACCTGAACTGAATTCGGATGCTTAGCTGATTGAGCCATCCAGGTGTCCCTAGTTATATATTTCAAAAATTTGAACTAGTTAACATGTAGTAATTAGAAGGTTTTATATAAGTGTTTGGGTTTTTGACTTCTTAAAAATGCTGGAAGTTCTAATGATGCTTGTCTAATTGTTGTAAGCAGACACTGTCCACTTGGGATGGGAAATGACCTCTCTAGTGGAAGTTTGAGACTTCCCAATTTAATAATTTTTTGGTCATTTTCTAAATTTTTTTTAATGTTTTATTTATTTGTAGGAGAGAGAGAGAGAGAGAGAGACAGCGTGAGCAGGGGAGGGTCAGAGAGAGAGGGAGTCACAGACTGAAACAGGCTCCAGGCTCTGAGCTGGCAGTCAGCACAGAGCCCGATGCGGAGCTCGAACCCACAACCGTGAGATCATGACCTAAGCGAAAGTCGGACGCTTAACCAACTAAGCCACCCAGGCGCCCCAATTTTTTGGTCATTTTCATGGACTTTATTTGTGTTTTCCACTTTCTTACAATTTCTATGTAGCTCTTTCAACTGAACATATTTTAAGCATCCTGGATTCAAAGTATAGGAATGAAGCACAGAATTTTGAAATTTTGGGGTTTTGGATGTTTTTTATTATATCAGTGGGGTTTTCTGTTATGAATATCTGGAAATAATTTGGGTTATGTTATCATCTTATATATTTTCATATCTATAAGCATATATCTCTCAATGTTATATGCCTGTATGTACCATTATCCTACCCCCACAAAAAAAAACTTTATTTTTCTATTTAGTTTTAGAAGTGAATTGGTGATACTTATTTACATTTCATTCACTGGTATATTTCTCTCTTTCTCTCTCTATACACATACACACACACATACTCTACACCATACCACATGATTGAACATGATTTTTCCCAGAAATTAAGAACATATCACCAGATTTCTTCTCATCCTAATACAAATTTGGCATTTTAGAGAGGAAAGTAGTGGGTCCTCAGATCCTGGGATCTGTATCTAAGTTGCTAATTATATGTTTGATGGGGCAAACAACAACCCAGCAAAATAAAGGGGTGAAGGGAACTTGTGATAGTATTTCATATAGTAAAGATGGGGAGGTAGCTAGTCTTTAAGTAGCTGAAGAAGTTTAGAGGTAGAAGATTTTGCATCACAAATTTTCAAGGAATACTGAGGCTTTATTCTCAACTCAAGCCTCTTTTTAGACTTATAAATGAGAAATTTTTGTTCTGTTGGACAGAAAGTAATCACGTTGGTATTGGCTACATTGATAAGCTATATCAAGTCCATCTTACCAAGAACAGACAAATTCTGGTCCCAGAAAGAGGAGAGTTGAACACTCACAAATTCATGCTGAATAATTTTCTTTATGAAATATTCATTGTGTACCTAGTATGCTTCAAGCACAATGTTAGGTGTTAGTTCTCAATAGCTATTCCTACTCTTTCAGTTTACCTTAAGGTGAAGGTCTTGAACATCTGCTTCCTCCTTTCTCTTTTCTTTGCCTCCAGGTGGGCGGGCATGTATACTCTTGTTAATCATTTGCTTGGGCCTTGAACTCTTAAGAGAAGCATTCTAAATATGGAAGGAATTCTGCTAAGAATTGCCTATTGATCATCTACTCTTGAAAAATTTTAAAAGGTCAGCTTTCTTTGCCCATGTAATCCTGCAAGAAATATAGATATAGTCTCATATAAAGTCTGAAAAGCAGTGGGATGTCTCTGTGATTCATTTTTTTGTACTGAAGTAAATCTTAAAAGAAAGGAGGTTCAGTTCTAGCAGAATGGTGGCTCCTAGGGATCTGAAGACAAACTCTGCCCCAATCAGTTTTTTAATCATTATTTTCATTTTTGAGAGAGAGAGAGAGAGAGAGAGAGAGAGAGAGAGAGAGAGAGAGAGAAAGCATGAGCAGGGGAGGGCCAGAAAGAGAGGGAGACAGAATCCAAACCAGGCTCCAGGCTCCATGCTGTCAGCACAGAGCCTGATGTGGGGCTTGAACCCATGAATCATGAGATCATGACCTGAGCTAAAGTCAGACTTTTAACTGACTGAGGCACCCAGGTGCTCCTGCACCAATCATTTGTTAGGTGTGGAGCAAATATTCTGTTCTCAGAGTGGTGCCCCTGGAGCCCCTGCACTAGGCCCTGTACCCTTGCAAGCCATGCCCCTGGGCAATAAGTCCACAATTCTCAGATAAACACCCACGGGGAACCCATACTTTCCCTTTTAGGTCATGCTTTAAGTAATCAGGATTAGAATTCCCTGCCAAATTGCCCTGAGGAAGTCCTTTCCAGGGCCTGTATAGTCCTCTTGTCACAATATACCCTCCTGATGGTGAATGACTGCTGGTACATGCAATTTTAGGCCTGCGGAGTGGCCAAGGGGCTGATTTTTGTAGCACAGTAGACTGTGGATGAAACTTGGGTAAGTAGTCTGGGTTTTGCTACATGTTGCATGCTTAGCTCCTTGTGAGAATGGGCAGCATTTATGCCGTACAGAGAAGGAGACAGGCCTCATTTGTGTTCTTGCCCTTGCGCCACAGATATTTGGAGCAAGTCTGGATCTAAAGTGGGAAAGTTATAAAACCTCTCCAAGCTTCAGTATCCCTCAGCATGTAAGGGGACTCACAATAGTGATACCATTCCTCTTAAGATGAAAGATCATGCATATATTAAAAGTTGCTATTTTAGCACTATAATTTGTTTTTAAAGCACAAATTTACTACAGAAATGCTGATACTAGTAGTATCAGAGAGAGGTTTCAAAGATTTTCCTTCAAAGATTAGATATATGAGAGAAGATCAGTATGGCATAGGATTCCTATATGAAATCCTAGGATATAAAGTTTTCTCATCTGCAAAAAGCTTATGAAAAACAGTACCTGACTCATAAGGTAGTTGTGCCATTTGCATGAGATCATGAAAGCATTGAGAGCAGTTTTGGCACATAGCAAGTGTTCAATGAACTTTAGGAGAAGTATGATCATTATAGTAAAAAATGAGCCAACATTCATAATATCTAATTTGTTCACTTCTGCATCTGATGAAAAGAGAGAAAAAGGTTAACAGAAATTGGGTCATGGTTGTAATTGAATCCCAAGAAACAGACATTCTTCTGCATAGAAATGTAGCTGTGGTTATGCAGTATGGGCATGATTACTTAGGTTTTTCATTTTATTTAAAGTTTTTCCAACCCCAGTGTGTTCAAGAGGCCTACACCTCTATACAAAGGCAGAAAATAAGTTGTGTGAGGGAGAAGAAAAGAGTATTGAATGTGCTCTGAAACCATATAGGGGAAAATGATAAGAAAATATTTGATATGTCCTTTTGCATTAGCTTATCAAAGATTGGGTTAACTTTATTGGTTTCACAAAATGGTTATGGAGAAGTTTTCCAGGGCTAGTGAATCCTATGACAGTTGTCTGTGGGTTTCAAGTTCAGGAGAGACTATTATCTCTAAAGCACCATTTAAAATATGTTTACTTTTTTTAAATATTTTTTATTTATTTCTAGGAAAGAGAGAGAGACAGCGTGAACAGGGTAGGGTCAGAGAGAGAGGGAGACACAGACTCTGAAATAGGCTCCAAGCTCCGAGCTGGCAGTCAGCACAGAGCCCGACGCGGGGCTCGAAACCGCGAACCGCGAGATCATGACCTAAGCGAAAGTCGGACGCTTAACCGACTAAGCCACCCAGGCGCCCCTAAAATATGTTTACTTTTTTATTTTGAGAGAGAGAGAGAAAGAGAGAAGGGGAGGCACAGAATCTGAAGTGGGCTCCAGGCTCTGAGCTGTCATCACAGAGCCCGACGCGGGGCTCGAAACCGCGAACCGCGAGATCATGACCTAAGCGAAAGTCGGACGCTTAACCGACTAAGCCACCCAGGCGCCCCTAAAATATGTTTACTTTTTTATTTTGAGAGAGAGAGAGAAAGAGAGAAGGGGAGGCACAGAGAAAGGAGAGACAGAGAATCCCAAGCAGGCTCCACACTGTCACCACAGCACCCTGTGCAGGGCTCAAACCCATGAATAGTGAGATCATGACGTGCACTAAAATCAAGACGGATAGTGAACTCACTAAGCCACTCAGGTGCCCCCTGTAAAGCATCATTTTTAAAGACTTAATTCCTGGCAGAGAGTAGGTGATCTATCTGTACATTGTTGTAAAGAGGGCAAATGGGCTTTGAGCTTCTGTACTAGTGTGTCAGGTACCTCAAACAAAAGAATTTTTACTTATGTGAGTGACAGAGGGTGGAATGAAGAGAGGTGAGGAAATCTCATCAAGCACATAGTCATTAGCAAATGCTTTCATAGTGAAAACATGCAGTGTTAAATTACTTTGAAAGTTAGAAGTAGGGTTAAAACAAGCATACACTTCAGGGTCCTAGTTGCTGAAAACTTTCAAGATCAGTAATGAAGTGTTATCTCATCCCTAGAAGCAGAGCCTGAGACAAGGATTCACTGTACATGACTTATTGAAGAAGTCCTTTTAGGAGAAAAGGAGTCCAACCAGGGAATACACTGAGCAAGTGGACAGTCCCATCTTCAGCTGAGTTTGAAACTCATCCCATGGGGGAACTCTAAAGTATGAATTGCACTATACTTGGTCCTACCTTGAGGTAAGGATACTGGTATTTCTTTTCTTGTCTTGTCTTGTCTTGTCTTGTCTTGTCTTGTCTTGTCTTGTCTTTTCTTAAAACTCACTGTCAATCACTGGCTATCTCCCCATAGTTCTCAGGAGCAGGGAGTGTAAGTTTCCAAGCAAGGTGGATCTGGTTTGACCAGGCGTAATTATCCAAATAAGGGAACAATTTTAAAATATCCAGAGTAGGGGTGCTTGGGTGGCTCAGTCAGTTAAGCATCCGTATTCGGCTCAGGTCATGATCTCACGATTTGTGGGTTTGAGCCCCGCATCGGGCTCTGTACTGACAGCTAGCTCAGAGCCTGGAGCCTGCTTCAAATTCTGTGTCTCCCTCTCTCTCTGGCCTTCCCCTGCTCACACTGTCTCTCTCTCTCTCTCTCTCTCTCTCAGAAATAGATTTAAAAAATTAAAATAATTTAAAAAATATCCAGAACAGTTGGTAGATGGGTACACCAGTCTATTTAAAGGAAATTGGGATGGGGAGTGCTCACCAGAGGCATTGTGATATGGGATTATGTATGTGTGAATGTATGTGAATACATTGGGATTATGTAACATAATCATGTTTCTAGGAATCACAAATATGTGTTGCAAATACAATTACATCTTTTTTATATGTAGATATTTTGAGTCCGATTCCTGTGAAAAGATTTATTAAAGAACTGGGATCTAACAAGAGTATCAAATTCCTACCCTGTACAAAACTATATAACTTGGGTCAGCATGTGCCATAGTTATGTAAATTTTATTATTTAATCCATAGGATTTTGCTTCACCTTCATTCTGCAAAATAAGCTGACAGCAATGGCTGTCTCTGGAGTGGAGTGGTGGTGGGGAGAGAAGGTTTGCATTGAATCTTTGGAGGCTGACTGTAGAAGTGGAGGACCCTCCACTGACTTGGTCAGAATTAATGGAAAGAGATGGAGAATCCTTTCTCTAGTTTTTCTTATACTTGGTAAGGTGGGCTCAGGCTGCAGGCAACTTGGATCCATTCCACCTTTTCCGCTTGATGAGTTTTGAGAGTTTCACTCCCAGGAGTCCTAGTAGCCTATATTTCAGTATGTGATGATGGACAAGGCCAATGTAAATGGGATCCCATGTTTCCAGTTTGCCATAATTTCAAGTTATGTTGCTCAAAGAATGAGGTATTTCCCCTTATATTGACCAACTTGCCTATGTCCTTGCAGTTTTTTGTCAGCTACTGTTATATTTGTTCATCAGATGGAGGTGAATTAGCTATAGCTATAGCATTTCCAATGAGCATGACAAGCTTCATGGAATGGATAAACTAAACTGGTAAAATATACATATTGCATCCCACAGTAAAGTCAGTACAGTTCTCCTCACCCTGCCCCCATTTCAATGTACATCTAACACAATGAAATAATTGTGGAGATTTTTAAAGAGGAAAAAGCCAAATTTATCTAATAGGTTGTATTTTGTTTAACTCCAGAAGTAAATTCAAGAAAAGAAAACAGGCATCTAATTTTCTATTCCTTGGAACTATTTTTTACTCCCAGAGAAATTTTCTTAAATTAGTCATCTGGGGAAAACACACAATTATAAAAAAGAACATTTGAGCAATAGTGTAGAGAAAGATTCAAAACAATTTTTCAGGTATATTAGAAAGTTCTGTCATAAGCCTACCTGAAAAATAGGTCAACAGGAGATATAGAAGCCACAGAACTTGGTAAAGCAATGTAAAATTTATACAGCAGTTACATTAACATCCTACCTTTACTTCCTCTGTTATGGATTTCTTAATTTACTGAAGTTATTTAAATCTTTTATTGTATATTTTTTTTAAATTTTTTTTTTATTTATTTCTAGGAGAGAGAGAGAGAGAGAGAGAGAGCGTGAGCAGGGGAGGGTCAGAGAGAGAGGGATTCACAGATTGAAACAGGCTCCAGGCTCTGAGCTGGCAG
The DNA here is from genome assembly GCF_003009895.1 of Hyaena hyaena. Lineage (NCBI taxonomy): Eukaryota > Metazoa > Chordata > Mammalia > Carnivora > Hyaenidae > Hyaena > Hyaena hyaena. Next base: position 535,694 of record NW_024081682.1, on the reverse strand, counting down.
TCAGCACAGAGCCTGACGCGGGGCTCGAACCCACGAACTGCGAGATCATGACCTAAGTGAAAGTCGGACGCTTAACCGACTAAGCCACCCAGGCGCCCCATTTTATTGTATATTTTTAATAAGCTTAAGCTTTTGATTTTGTTATGTGTTCCATTTTTTGGGGGATGAGATATTTTTTATGTTATAAATTTGCATTTTTATAGTGTTTTATTTATTTTTTTTTACCCTTTTGTAATTTTTTATTTCTTCTTTTATCTTGTCAATTTTTTATAATTGTGGAAACAAATTGCTTTTGAGTGAAGATACAAAGGTTAAAAGTTCTTTTTTAAAAATAATAAATTATGCAAAGCGAAATAAATTTCAATAAACAAATATAAAATAGCTTAAAAACTAAAGAGGCATTATAAATTAAAAATTTAGCAAAGGCCGAATAGAAGTGTTATTATTATTTAAATTACAATGTAAATTCAAAATTAGTCTTCCCTCTGTGTAGTAGATGTTCAATCTGAAGTCAGAAGACTGAATTCTCTTTCCAGCTATAGTGTTTTAAATATAGAAACATTGAATAAAATATTTGTAAGCTGATTACAAATATGATACATATTCCATTTTTAATTCTATTCCTGTTTAGGGCATGGGTATGTGGGATGTTTTTGATATGTTCATTTTTTAAAAATCAGAGACATAAGTAAGGTGTGATTTATTTATTGTTGCCCCCATTCCAGAATGCCCTCTCCACCATCATGCAATTAGAAGTGGTAACTACTGGGGCGCCTGGGTGGCTTAGTCGGTTAAGCGTCCGACTTTCACTTAGGTCATGATCTTGCGGTTCATGGGTTCGAGCCCTATGTCGGGCTCTGTGCTGACTGCCAGCTCAGAGCCTGGAGCCTGTTTCGGAGTCTGTGTCTCCCTCTCTCTCTGATCCTCCCCTGCTCACGCTGTCTCTCTCTCTCCTAGAAATAAATAAAAAAGTATTAAAAAAAAAAAAGAAGTGGTAACTACTTTGTTAACAGTACTGAACAACCCATGCCACTCAAATCTAGAGAACAAGGATGTAGGGGACAGGGCAGGACTTATGGCCTTCTAGGGCCACTTCTGGCTCTAATAAGCTATGTATGTCACATGCTCTGGTCAATGGTACAGTAGCAAGTGCGATGCAAGAAGAGACTTGAAAAGTGCTTGAACATTGGAGCTGGCTTTTTCTTGCTGTTCTCTGCGATGTTGAAACCCCTGAGTGAAAAGCCCTGCGCTTGTCTGTTGGAGGAAGAGAGACACTTGGCTCAATCATCCCTTTTGCCCGAACCAACAAGCAGCTAACCACCAGATATGTGAATGAGGCTATCCCAGATCAAACATCTATGTATCAGCTGACCACAGGAACAAGCACAGGAGAGCCTAGAAACATCAGCTAAGCTGGCCTATACCAGACTACCAGGTGATGAACAAAACAAATGGTTGTTGTTGGTTACCAGCAGGGATGGGAAAGGTGATAGATAGTAACTAGACTTTTAGTGGTGATCATTCTGTAGTAAATATAGATGTCAAATTATAATGTTGTACACCTGAAGCTTACATAATGTTATATATCAATTTTACCTTAGTTTAAAAAAAAGGCTGTTGTTTTAAGCCTCTATGTTTTGGGCTGGTTTAAAGAAAACTAGTTGGGCCTTGAAAAGACAGTAGCCCAAATTATTTCTAATGTCATTTTGTGCCCATAGACTTTTATTTATCTTCAGGTTTCTAAAAAGGTAGATGAATTTTTATCTTACAGTACAATAAATGAGAGGCTCTAGAGTTTTTAATTTAAGTAGTTTATTCTTTAGGATTTAGCAAACCTGGCACCCTACTAGAGGTGAAAGCTACCAAAAAGATGAAGGTACCTGCTATGTACACTTCTGTAATCCTATAAGCCAGGCTGCTACCCCTCCATTCTCTCACTGCAAGGAGGATCTTAGTGAAGAAGCCTCTCTTGCCAGCACCTTCTATACCCCACCTGTGGAATAAAGGCCATGTGAGGGATATACATCAGACTCATTCTGCTCATCAAAGTCTATTATAGAGCACACTGGGCTGGGCTCAACTATTAATGATGTGACCTTATGAACAGCAAGATCACTAAAAAGCAGGGGCCTGGTGGGGAGCCCAGGGCTCTAGCCTGAGAGTTGGGCCTGGTACAAAGGAAACAAATTACTTAATGAGAGATTCCAGGTCGCTGATCCATCAGATGTGGGCCTTTACCTGCCTGACACGAGTGTTGACTTGTTAGCTTAACACATTCCACCTGGGGGAGTCAGCAGGGAAACCCCAACCCTGGCCTGGCTCTGCCTTTGAGAATTCTTGACATACACCAACTGGCAAACAATGGAGCAAAACTTGAAAACAGAGAAGGTATTTTGATCTTAAGCCATCAGTTCCAGATATTTACTTCTAAGATTTTCTTTGCAGAGTGTAAAGTGCATAAACAGGAGAATCAGGAAGCTGGAGTCTTCCCTGAGTTCTCCCAACCATGGCTATATGATCATGGGAAGCCACTTTCTTTTTTGAGGTCTCCTATTTTATCACTGGCAGAATGAAGAGGCTGAACTCTATGATCTCTTGGGCCTTTAAGGGCTGACAGTATACAATTCAGTATACAGTACTTTAGTACTATCAAAGAGCACTCTTTCAGGTGGGTCCTTGAATAGAGTTAAGCAAGAGACATGAAGTCAAAAGCAGTTGAAAAGTTATTTTTTCAAAAAGTTTTTAACTCTAGGCATAAACTGGCCTTCATGAGAATACAGCATATTGGATGATTCAGACCACTCACATCTTGAGGAGTCCTATCTTAGCTTCCCAACAGCACACTCTTCTAGTATTCCATCTACCTTACTGGCCATGTGTTGTCCAACTCCTTCCTCCTCCATCTAACCCTTAAAAATAAGGGGTCTGGTCCTGGATTTTTTGTTTTTCTGTCTACATTATTTTCCTAGATAAGTGTCTTCAACCTGGGCTCCACACCTGAATCACATGAGAAAACTTTAAAAAGCCCAGTATCTGGCCAATGCCCCAGATAAATTGCATCACCACCTGTAGGGATGGGATCCATGCATCAGTATTTTAAAAAAATTCACTCACTCATTTCAGTATGCAGGCAAGTTTGAGGACCAGTACCTAGATCATTGGTTCTCAAAGTGTAGTCTTTGGGACTACAGCTTTGCAGCATCAGCATCATCTGCCTTACTGAACTGGAAACTCTGGGGTGGGTTCCAGCAATCTGTAATTTAGTAAGCCCTTCAGGTAATTATGATGTATACTCAAGTTTAAGAACCACTTTCTATACATAATATAATCTGGGATTTCTATGTCTTCGGAGTCTTGACATTTTTGACTATATGGTTCTTTGTTGGCAGCACTTTAAGATCCCCTGAGGCACCTAAAAAAATACTGATGCTTAGTTCCACTATAGAGATTCTGATGAAATTAGTTGAGGGCCTGGCTCGGGCATCAAGATTTTTTAAAAGTTCACAGTGTGAATCAATCCAAGGTGTAATGAAGACCGGTTACAACCAATCTAAACAATCTCATTGGGCGTGTGTGGTCTCACTCCGGCTTCACTGATGTTCCTGTTTCCATTCCATTCTTGACCTCTGAACCCGGAGGAGCACTGTGAACTCAGCTTCTGCGGGCTTTCCTTGTGGGGGCTCCTCACTGGAAGAAGCTACAGGAGATGCCTCTCTGGACCATCAGTCAGCTCTTTGCCATGATGTCTGGCCGCATCAGTCAGCCCTTCTACCATAAGCCGCGCAGCTGTGAGGCTCCACGTGAGGTTGGTCTGCCCCTCCGCCATGATGCTTAGCCTTGTCAGTCAGTATCTCCGCCTTGAGCCCGCGCAGCAGTGAGGCTCCACGTGACGTTAGTCAGACTGTCGGCCAAGATGCCTCACTGAGTCAGCATGGCCATGAGGCCCAGCGGCACCTCAGGTCCAGCCACAAGGCCCTAGGCTGACACTCTGTTGTGAGGAGTCAGCACTGCCCACGTGAAGGCCTGAATTTATTTTGTTTCCATTTTACTGGTAAGAAATGGGGATCAGAAAAATTCACGAAGTGTTTCATCCTAGAATCCCACTGTGAGCGACACTTTTGGAACTCTGGTTTGCATAAGAATCACCTGGGGTGGAGTTTAGCTGCATGTCCCCATGGTGTGTGTGTGTGTTGGGGGGGTGGCTTGAGAAGCTGTATTTACATTGAACTTTTTAGTGTTGCGGGTGCTGTTTGTCCATGGACCACACTTAGAGTAGCAAGACGCTACACGCACTGCTTTTCCTCTCCAGTCCTTGTGGAACAGGAATGTTTACCGCAGGCTAACATGAGCAAAAGATTTTGAAAGGCACAAATCATTCAAACTCGTTTTTTGGTATTCAGTCACAGGAGGAACCCAGAGAATTTTTCTCGTGGTTTTGTAACTGTTCAAAGCTAAATGCATTTCTGAAGCTTCTTCTGACTCTTGTAAAAACTTTTCTTTGTTACTGCTATGATTTGCGGTGTACTTCTAAAGATGAATGTCTTAAAAATGTTTTTTTGATGTCACTTATATGGAACTACTACCTATTTCCCAATTAAAACTTATTTCAGAATGACAGAAATAATCATCAAATTCAGGCGATCATCTAGATGCTTATGTAGCAATTGCAAAAGTTCCAAAATAATTAAATAACTTCAAAAAATACATTGGTGATAAAAAGATAAGTCTTTTAAAAGAAATTTAATTCTTTTTTGGATAAGTGTCCTTCCAGTTTTAAAAATAGACTTCATTATTTTTTCTTTTCAAATTTTTATTTAAATTCTAGTTAGTTAACATATAGTGCAATATTGGTTTCAGGAGTAGAATTCAGTGATTCATCACTTACATGTAACACCCAGTATTCATCATAACAAGAACCTTCCTGAGTACCTATCAACCATCTAGCCCATCCTTTAACCGACTTCCTCCATAAACCCTCAGTTTGTTCTCTATCTTTAAAAGTCTCTTATGGTTTGTTTCCTTTATCCCCCTTCCCTCCCACATGTTCATCTGTTTTGTTTTTTAACCTCCACATGTGAGTGAAATCATATGGTTTTTGGCTTTCTCTAACTGACCTATTTTGTTTTGCATAATACACTCTAGCTCCATCCACATCATTGCAAATGGCAAGATGTCATTCTTTTTGAGGGCTGAGTAATGTTCCGTGTGTGTGTGTGTGTGTGTGTGTGTGTGTGTCTGTAGACACACACCATATTTTCTTTATCCATATATCAGTTGGTGGAAATTTGGGTTCTCTCCTTAGTTTGGCTATTGTTGATAATGTTGCTGTAAACATTGGAGTGCATGTATCCCTTCAAAATCAGTATTTTTCTATCATTGGGGTAAGTACTTGGTAGTGCAATTGCTGGATCCTAGGGTAGTTACATTTTAACTTTTTGAGAAACCTTCATACTGTCCTCCAGAGTGGCTGCACCAGTTTGCATTCTCACCAACAGTGCAAGAGAGTTCCCTTTTCTCTACATCTTCACCAACACATGTTGTTTCTTGTGTTCATTTTAGCCATTCTGACTGGTGTGAGGTGGTATCTCATTGTGGTTTTGATTTGTATTTCCCTGATGATGAGTGATGATGAGCATCTTTCATGTGTCTCTTAGCCATCTAGATATCTTCTTTGGAAAAATATCTTTTGCCCATTTCTTAACTGGATTATTTGTTTTTTGTGTGTTGAATTTGAAAAGTTCTTTATAGATTTTGAATAGTAACCCTTTATCTGATACGCCATTTACAAATACCTTCTCCCATTTTGTAAACTGCTTTTTAGTTTTGTTGTTTGTTTCCTTTTGTTTCCTGTTGTTTGAAGCTTTTTGTCTTAATGAAGTCCCAATAGTTTGTATTTGCTCTGGTTTCCCTTTCTTTTGTGATGTGTCTAGAAAGAAGTTGCTACAGCTGAGGTCAAAGAGGTTTCTGCCTGTGTTCTCTTCCAAGATTCTGATAGTTTTCTATCTCACATTTAGGTCTTTCATCCATTTTTTAAATTTTTGTGTATGGTTTTAAGAAAGTGATCGAGTTTATTTCTTCTTCATGTCACTGTCCAGTTTTCCCAGCACCATTGATGAAGAGACTGTCTTTTCTCCATTGTATATTCTTTCCTGCTTTTTCAAAGACTACTTGATCATATTGTAGGTCCATTTCTGGGTTTTCTCCTTTATTCCAGTTATCTATGTGTCTATTTTTGTGCCAGTGCCATACTGTCTTAATAACTAGAGTTTTTTTTTAAGCTTATTTAAGAGAGAGAACATGACTGAGGGAGGGGCAGAAAGAGAGAATCCCATGCAGGCTCTGCACTGTCAGGGCCCTGATGTTGGGCTCGATCTCAGGAACCATTAGTTCATGACCTGAGCAGAAATCCAGAGTAGGATGCTTAACAGACTGAGCCACTCAGACACTCCAATGACTACAGCTTTATAATATAGCTTCCAATCTGGAATCACGATGCCTCTAGTTTTGTTTTTCTTTTTCAAGATTGCTTTGGCTATTCAGGGTCTTTTGTGGTTCTGTACAAATTTTAGGATTGTTTGTTCTAGCTCTGTGAAAATTCCTGGTGGTATTTTAATGAAGATTGCATTAAATGTGGAGATTGCTTTGGGTAGTATAGACATTTTGACAATGTTTTTCTAATCCATGAGCATGGAATGCTTTTCCATTTCTTTGTGTCCTCTTAAATTTCTTTCATAAATGTTCTATAGTTTTCAGAGTACAGATCTTTTACATCTTTTATTAAGTTTATTCCTAGATATCTAATTATTTTTGGTGCAATTATTATTTTATTTATTTATTTATTTCTAGGAGAGAGAGAGAGAGAGACAGTGTGAGCAGGGGAGGGTCAGAGAGAGAGGGAGTGACAGACTCTGAAACAGGCTCCAGGCTCTGGGCTGGCAGTCAGCACAGAGCCCGACACGGGGCTCGAACCCACAAACTGCGAGATCATGACCTAAGCGAAAGTCAGACGCTTAACTGACTAAGCCACCCAGGCGCCCCTTTTTGGTGCAATTATAAATGGGCTTGATTCCTTGATTTTTTTCCCTGCTGCTTCACTATTGGTATATAGAAATGCAGCATATTTCTATACGTTGATTTTATATCCTGTGACTTTGCTGAATTCATGTATTAGTTCTATTAATCTTTTTATGGAGTCTTTCAGGTTTCGTATATAGAGTACCATGTCATAAAAAAGTCTTGAATTTTTTATTTTTTTATTTTTTATTTATTTATTTTTACAAATAGTTTATTGTCAAATTAGTTTCCACATAACACCCAGTGCTCATCCCCACGAGTGCCCTCCTCCATGCCCATCCCCGCTCCCCCCTACATCCATCAGTTCTCAGTTTTTGTCAGCATTCAAGAGTCTCTCATGGTTTGTGTCTCTCCCTTTCCCCCACCATTTACCCCCTTCTTCTCCCCCTTGTTCCTCAGTTAAGTTCCTCCTAATCCTCCTATACGTGCAAACATATGATATTTGTCCTTCTCTGCCTGACTTATTTCACTCAGCATAACACCCTCAAGGTCCATCCATGTTGCTACACATGGCCAGATTTCATTCTTTCTCATTGCCTTATAGTATTCCATGGTATATATGGAATATACCATGGAATACTATAAATAAATAAATATAAATAAATAAATATATATATATATTTATTTAAAAAAATTTTTTTTAAATTTCTGAGAGAGAGTGAGACAGCATGAGCAGGGGAGGCTCAGAGAGAGAGACGGAGATACAGAATCTGAAGCAGGCTCCAGGCTCTGAGCTGTCAACACAGAGCCTGACGCAGGGCTTGAACCCATGAACCGTGAGATCATGACCTGAGCTGAAGTCGGACGCTTAACCGACTGAGCCACCCAGGTGCCCCGTCTCTTGATTTTTTTTAAAAGAAAATTTAGGTTCATGGCAAAATTGAGATGAAGGTGCAGAGATTTTCATAAAATCCCTGCACTCACAGATTCCCCACCTGAGTGGTACATTTGTTACAATTCATGACACATCATTATCACTTAAAGATCATTAGGATTCACTCTTAATATACATTTTATGAGTTTGGACAAATGTATAGTCACGTGTATGCACCATTATAATATACAGATTTATTCCATTACCCTAAAACTCCTCTGTGCACCTTCTATTCATACATTTTTCCTTCTAACCCATAGGAACCACTGAACCTTTTACTTTCTCCATGTTTTGCCAATTCTTACAGTATAGAGATTTTGCAGATGGTCTTTCTTCATTGTGTAATATGAATTTAAATTTTCTCCATGTCTTTTAATGGCTTGGTAGCTCATTTCTTTTTAGTGGTGAATATTTCATTGTCTGGATATACCATGGTTTATTTATCTATTCATTTACCGAAGTAAAAAGTACATCTCCCCTCCGCCCCCCCCACCCCGCCCCGCTTGTTGGAGAAGGTAAGTGGTGGTGGTAAGAAAGTCTATCAAGTTATCCAAGTACTAGACTTCAAAATAATTTCTGGGCATTTTTTGCTCCTCTGGTACAACTCATGCAAAATCACAGATTAGCAAGATGAGAAGATAGTCCTTTTAAGAAAAAAAAAAAAAGTGTGGGAAGATATAATTTTGCTTTATATTCCAATAATTCAAGACTTTTTCACCAATTTTTATTGTTGGCAAAATGTTTAGGAGTGGTTTTTCCCTTACCCTCTTTAGCAGATTCTAGACAGGCATTACAAACTTAAGTGCCTGCAACAGCCAGGCATAAGTCATAAATGAATGAAAAAACAATACGGAATGGTGGGGACTGTGCTAAAATGGAAAGCTCATACCCAATCAAAAGAGTGTAGCCTTGATGCACCTCCCATTTTTTCTAAAGAAGTAGGAAATCTTTTAAGTTTTTAGATGTTGAGACTTAGTTTTTTAAGGAGAACATATTGTACAGGTCCAAAACATGCTTGTGGGCTAGATTTATCCCATGGCTAGAAGGTTTCTGGTTTTAGGTATAAATCTAATCCTAGGTAAGTCACATTGTACTCTGAGTTTCAATATTCCGACTCATGGTATGAATATCTTGACATGATTTATTCAAATGATGATTAAATATTTGCAATTTGAATAGTTATGATCAATAATTATGTTTGTCACATCTCATATTTTTTAAATGTTTAACTTGAGAGGGGCTGCACCAGTTTACATTCCCACCAACAGTGTAGGAGGGTGCCCACTTCTCCATATCCTCGCTAGCATCTAGAGTCCTCTGATTTGCTCATTTTAGCCACTCTGACCACATGAGGTGGTATCTCAGTGTGGTTTTGATTTGTATTTCCCTGATGAGGACGGATGCTGAGCATCATTTCATGTGTCTGTTGGCCATCTGGACATCCTCTTTGGAGAAGTGTCTGTTCATATCTTTTGCCCATTTCTTCACTGGATTTTTTGCTTTTCAGGTGTGGAGTTTGGTGAGTTCCTCATAGATTTTGGATACTAACCCTTTATCTGATATGTCATTTGCAGTGTGGAGGTTCCTCAAAAAATTAACAATAGAACTCCCCTATGATCCAGCAATAGCACTGCTAGGAATTTACCCAAGGGATACAGGAGTGCTGATGCATAGGGGCACATGTACCCCGATGTTCATAGCAGCACTCTCAACAATAGCCAAAACATGGAAAGAGCCTAAGTGTTCATCAACAGACAAATGGATCTAGAAGATGTGGATTATCTATACAATGGAATACTACATGGCAATGAGAAAGAATGAAATCTGGCCATGTGTAGCAACATGGATGGACCTTGAGGGTGTTATGCTGAGAAATGTACTTTTAATCTCCTTCACCTGTTTCCTTCATCCCCCCATCCACCTCCCCTCTGATAACCATCAGTGTGTTCTCTACAGTTAAGAGTCTGTTTCTTGGTTTGTCTCTGTCTCTTTTTTCCCTTTGTTCATTTGCTTGGTTTCTTAAATTCCACCTATGTGTGAAATCATACAGTATTTTTCTTTCTCTAACTGATTTGTTTCACTTAGCATAATACTTTCTATCTCCATCAATGTCATTGCAAATGACAAGATTTCATTTTTAGTAATAATACATTATTAAGTGGAATAATATTCCATTGTTCTTACATATCACATATTCTTTATCCATTCATCTGTTGATGGATACTTGAGTTGTTTCTATAATTTGGTTATTGTAAATAATGCTGCAATAAACATAGTGGCACATATATCATTTGGAATTAGTGTTTTTGTATCCTTTGGATAAAAGTACCCAGTAGTGTGATTATTGGATTGTAGGGTAGTACTATTTTTGACTTTTTGAGTAACCTCCATACTGTTTTCCAGAGTGGCTGCACCAGTTCATGTTCCCACCAGCAGTGGGTTCCTTTTTGTCCACAATCTTGCCAACACTTGTAGTTTCTTGCATTTTTTATTTTAGCCACTCTGACAGGTATGAGATGATACCTAGCTTTAGTTTTGACTTGTGTTTCTCTAGTGATGGGTGATGTTTAGCATCTTTTAATGTGTCTGTTGGCCATCTGTATAGTCTTTAGAGAAATGTGTGTTCATGTCTTCTGACTAGTTTTTCAATTGGATTATTTGTCTTTTGGGTGTTGAGTTTTAGAAGTTCTTTATGTTGTTTGGATACTAACCCTTTATCAGGTATGTGGTTTGCAGATATCTTCTTTCAGTAGTTTTAGTTTTGTTGATTGTTTTCTTTGCTGTGCAGAAACTTTTTATATTGATGTAATCCCAAGTTTATTTTTATTTCCCTTGCTTTAGGAGACATGCCTAGAAAAATGTTTCTCTGGTCTGTATTGGAGAATCTACTGCCTGTGTTCTCTTCTAGGATTTTTATGGTTTTACATCTCACATTTAGGTTTCTAATCCATTTTGAATTTATTTTTGTAGATGGTGTTAAAAGAGTGGTCCAATTCTTTTGCATGTAGCTGTCTAGTTTTCCCAATGCCATTTGTTGAAGAGACTTTTTTCCATTGCATATTATTATATTGTTAAAGATTAATTGACCATATAGTTGTGGGTTTGTTTCTGGGCTTTCTTCTTATTATGCTGTACTAAAAAAGCTTTTTAAAAATACTTATTCGCTTTAGAGAGAGAGAGACAGAGAGAGACAAAATGTGAGTGGGGGAGGGGCAGAGAGACAGAGACAGAGACAGAGAGAGAGAGAGAGACAGAGAGAGAGAGAGGAGACAAAGACAGAATCTGAAGCAGGTTCCAGGCTCTGAGCTGTCAGCACAGAGCCTAGTGCAGGGGTCAAACTTACAGACCATGTAATCATGACCTGAGCCAAAGTCAGATGCCTAACCAACTGAGCCACCCAGGTGCCCCCGTTTCTGGGGTTTCTATCCTGTTTTATTGATCTATTTGTCTGTTTTTGTGCCAGTACAATACTGTTTTGATTACTACAGCTTTGTAGTATAACTTGAAGTCTCTAATTGTGATATGTCTAGCTTTGCTTTCCTTCATCAAAATTCATTTGGCTATTCAGGGTCTCTTGTGGTTCCATATAAATTTTAGGATTGTTTGTTTTAGTTCTGTGAAAAATGCTATTGGTATTTTGATAGAGAATGCATTAAATCTGTATATTGCTTTGGGTACTATGGATATTTTAACAATATGTTAAATTTCCTTAACAATATGTTCCTTTCAATCCATGAACATGGTATATCTTTCCAGTTGTTTCTTCATCTTCAATTTCTTTTAGTATTATAGTTTTCAGGGTACAGGTCTTTTGCCTCCTTGATGAAGTTCATTGCTAGGTATTTTATTATTTTTAGTGCGATAATAAATGGGATTGTTTTCTTACCTTCTTTTTTTAACAGTTTATTTATTTTGAGAAAGATAGAAGCACAAGCCAGGAGTGGGGTGGGTAGAGAAGAGGGGGACAGAGGATCTGAAGCAGGCTCTGTGCTGACAGGGCTGCAGGGCTCGAACTCACACATATGAGATCATGACCTGAGCTGAAGTTGGACACTTAAGTGACTGAGCCATCTAGGTGCTCCCTTAATTTCTTAGTGTACAGAAATGTAATGGATTTCTGTATCCTATGACCTTACTGAATTCATTTACCAGTAATAGTAGTTCTTTGGTGGAGTCTTGAGGATTTTCTATGTATGGTATCATGTCATCTGCAAATAGTGAAAGTTTTACTTCTTCCTTACCTATTTGGATGCCTTTTATTCCTTTTTATTGTCTGATTGGTGTGGACTAGGCTAGGCTTGGACTTCCAATACCATGATGAATAAAAGTGCTGCAAGTGGACATCCTTGTCTTGTTCCTGATCTTAGGGGAAAAGCTCTCAGATTTTCCGCATTGAGTATGATGTTAGCTGTGGGTTTTTTCATATATTGCTTTTATTATGTTGAGATATGTTCCCTCCAAACCTGTTTTGTTGAGGTTTTTTTAAAGCAATAATAGATATTTTGTCAAATGCTTTTTCTTCATGTATTGAAATGATCATATGATTTTTATTCTCTTATTGATGTGATGTATCACATTGATTTGCAAATATTGAACCACCCTTGCATTCTGGGAATAAATCCCACTTGATTGTGGTGAATAATTTTTAAAAATGTATTGTTTAATTCAGTTTGCTAATATTTTATTGAATATTTTTGCATCTGTGTTCATCAGAGATATTGGCCTGTGTTTACCAGAGATACTTTTGCAATGTATTTATCTGGTTTTGGTATCAGTATAATGTAGGCCTTATATGATGAATTTGGAAGTTTTCCTTTCTCTCTCTCTTTTTTTTTTTTTTTTGTAATAGTTTGAGAAAACAGGTATTAACTCTTCTTTAAATGTTTTGTAGAATCCACTTGTGAAGCCATCTGGTCCTGAACTTGTTTTTGTTGGGAGTTTTTAAGTTACTGACTTAACTTAAATTGCTGACAATTGATCTATTTGAATGTTCTATTTCTTCCTGATTCAGTTTTGGTAGTTTATATATTTCTGGGAATTTACCTACTTCTTCTATGTTGTAGAAGAGAAATATAAACACTTTTCTAAGGTGGTATCTGCTAGGCATCTCCTCTGTAAACTTACTGTTTTCTCCTTTGTAGTTAAATATCTTATAGGGAGATACTTGAGATATTTTTTGAAATAATTTTAGGCTTACAGAAAAGTTACAAAAATTGTACAGAGTTCCAGTATACCCTGTATCCAGCTTCCCCTTATGTTAGCAATTTACAGAAATATAATGCAGTTGTCAAAATCAGGAAATTAACAGAGGACAACACTCTTAAATATAGATCTTAGTAGATTTCTATTGGTTCCCCTCCCCCATGATTTTTCTGTACCAGGATCCAATGTAGGATCTCATATTGCTTTTATTTGTTGTGACATTTTAGTCTCCTCCAATCTATGATTTTTCTGCAAGATTGCCTTCTTTTATGATTTTGATACTACAAATAAGGGTTGTTATTTGTTTTTTATACTCTCAGAATCTATCTGCTATATTCTCCTGATTACACTGGGTTACGCATTTGTGGCAAGAATGCCAAAGAACTGACATTGTGTTTTTGTCAATGCATGATACCAGGAGGAACATCATGCTGATAAGTCTTATCGATGATGATGTTAACCTTGACCATTTGGTTAAGATGGTGTCTGTTGGATTTCTCCATGATAAAGTTAACTGCTTTTCCCATTGGAAACTGATCAGTATTTGGAGGGCATATTTGGAGATTATGCAAATATATTGTTTCTCCTCAAACTTTCACCACTGATTTTAGCACCTATTAGTGGATTTTGCCTGCAAAAGTTATTACTGTGGTCTTTACCTAATGTTGATTTTGTCTGATAGACTTTCTCAACAAACTTTTATGCATGAGTTTTAACATCCAATGATGATTCTTGACTGGAGCAGTTATTAATACGGTGGTTGTCAAATGGTGATATACTCCATTAGCAATATTGTTTCTTAATGATGAGTGAAATTCTTAGGAACATAAAGTAGAACTGGTAAATTCCTATTGTCACCTGTGAACCTACTGATTCTATTTTGTGTAGTTCTAATGTTTGGCTATAATTTCTAGATGGTCATGAAACCAGGGTTGCTTTTGGAAGACCACAGAGGAATTATTAAGGTAATTCCATGGGCCTATACCATATCTTTGGAATTTTGGAAGTAGTCTTCACTATCATTAGTGGTTGGCATTACAGTAAACACCACTGACATTTGTTTAGCACTTTATAATTTTGAAAGTAGTACATAAAATACTTTGAAATATTTGTTGTGTCCATGGGCCAGATTTGGCTTACTGGCACTTGCAAATATCTTTTTATAGGCATTTTTTTCTATTTCCTAAATCTTTTTGGGGCAAAGGGGTGGTCAGAGTAAGGAACACTAGCTTTCTCTAGCAAACATCAGCACCTCAATCTCAGCAGCTTCACACAATACAAATTCATTTTTGTTCATAAAAAGCACAATGTAGATATTTCTGATGAGCAGATCTTTCATGGGGTTATTCAGGGACTCAAGCTTTTTTATTGTGGCTTCTCCTCTTCTAGATTATTTTAGTTCTTGGATGGATTCTCTGCATTTGGATGGCAGAAGAGAGAGGAAGGAATTTGGAGAATTGCTTGGGAGGTTCTTGTAGCCAGGCTGGAAATTGCACATAGCACCTCTGCTTCCCTTCCATTGGTTAGGATTTGGTTACATGATCATTCTAACTGCAAGGGAGGCAGGGAAATGTAGTTTATCTGTATGCCCAAAGAGGTAGGGGGAATGGTTTTGTTGAAACTTAGCATTTTCTGTTGTAGTTTTGATTCTTGGACATTATCACATGGCACTATGAAGCCTGAAGCTTGGCTCTGAAGTGATTAATTAATGTGTTGAATGCTTCAGGTACATAGCTGCTATCTGTGAGGTTAGGTCTCTGCCTAATTTATAGAAAGAAGACTTCCTGTCTTTTTAATTCCATTTGACTTTGTATCACCCTTCCTATTTCCCCTGATAGCTCTCCTGTCCTTGAATACACTGTCTTGACAAATTTTTACTTCAACACATTACTTCTAATCTTCCACCTAAGCAGTATACCCACATCTTCAGGAAAAAGTCATAAATCACTCTTCAACTCCTAGTCAGCATAGAATAATCTGGAAGAGCTGAAGGAATCAGAAGCATTCCTAAGGTGAAACTGCAGAATCAGTAGGGCAGTAGAGAGAGAGCCTCTAGGAGAGAAGCCTTTCTCTTGCCTAAAATCTACCAGGAAAAAATGCCAAAGTCAAAATACTTTATCCTACCATCAGGGTACAAAATGAATTTTTAGGATACTCCTATTTAAAAGATCACATAGTGGTAGCATGACTAATGCATACTGTAGCCAGAACAGAAATGCAGTCTTTTTGAATTTGTATCTCCTTCAGGTGAAAGATCCCCACTACCATCCACATAGTAAAGACATACCTGTCACTTCTACCATGCATTGAAAGAGGCCAAAACCCATAGCAGTTTGGGCAATGAACACCCTTACTACTCATTAGAGAGCATCATTAGAAAAACCTATTGCAGGGAGGGGTGAGGCAAATCTATTGAATGGAGAGTGGGAAATTTTATAATTCTTGATGCTTCATTTTAAAGGAGTGGTGTTCTGGGGCACCTGGGTGGCTCGGTCAGTTACAACTCCGACTTTGGCTCAGGTCATGATCTTCTGGTTCGTGGGTTTGAGCCCCATGTTGGACTCTGTGCTGACAGCTAGCTCAGAGCGTAGAGCCTGCTTCAGATTCTGTATCTCCCTCTCTCTCTCTGACCCTCCCCTGCTCACATTGTCTCTCTCTCTCTCTCTCTCTCAGAAATAAATAAAACATTAAAAAAAAAAAAAGGAGTGGTGTTCTCACTGGGAACTGCCTAAGATTGCATTCTGAGAGCAGCTTAAGAAAATGAATAAACTTGGCTCAGTATAGAGTTTCCTTTATCAGAAAATAGTAATTCCAAATCTCATATCATTGGTAAAATTAGCTGTTTGTGAATCAGAAAGGTGTCAAGGTAATGTGGCAGGGAAAATGTTTTCAGCTGAACATAATTCCCTATGATTGATCCTTGCTGCAAGTTTTCTGACAGCAGAAATTTATGGCAAAGTTGGCAATGCCACCCTCACTTTGCAACACTGCTCTCTCCACCGTCTGTATAGATAGAAACACACTGGGATACTGTGCTTTTCTCTTCTAGGTATCACAAAGTCATCAGACTATTAAAAAGAAGAAAATAGGGCCTCCCTTCTTGTCTAATTTACATCTAGTTCTGTAATTGATGTGAAACCTGAGTTTTACAGTTGGGGGTCAACTGCCACATGTCCTCCCAGCTTCCACTGAGTCATGCCATCAAACGCGCCTTTCTCATTATTGTTATTTATTGTTCTTTGAACTCAGCAAGCCAAAGTGGTTCATACAATAACTCTGGCAGTGCCAAAACAAATAGACGCACTCTTGCCCTGAGTTGCTTAGGGTTTAGAGACACAAATGATACTGTGCAAAAGAAAAATGCAGAACAAATGCAGAATGAAGAATGTATATTTCCTTTGTCCCATTTCTTGTGCCATTGACTCCACTCTCATTGATTCAATGAAGAAAAACATACTTGAAATATGTATCTCAACTTCTAAATGATTGAAAAACAGAAAATTTAGATATTTCAATAACCCTTATGAAGCAGTATTTTTAAAATTCCGCTGATTTGGAAATTTTAGTTCTTGGCAGAAAAATAATTCAAATTAATGTGGGGAATGTTTCTTGAAAAAAAGAATATTACTTAGTATTACTATTAATCTAAGTGTAAGTAGGGGGAAGAAATGTGAAGGGCTTAAACTACTTAATATCACACCAAAACACTCTTTTTAACTACTGTTATTCACAACTTCAATTTAATATATTAAATTTTATTGCATGTGAACTTTGTGTTGGAAGCCTCCCCTGGAACTAGTGGTAAAGGTAAAACATTTTTATGCATAGAGGAAGGATTCCGGTCTTGCTAGAGACTCACATGAGTGAGTATAACATGAATGAATGAGTGAATGAATGAATGAACAAATGAACCCTTTTTGTTTTTGTTTTTTATCAAATATCTTTTCCTACCTTTATTAAAAAAAAAATATATATATATATATATATATCAGAGGGGCCTGGGTGGCTCAGTTGATTAAGTGTCTGACTTTGGCTTGGGTCATGATCTCATCATTGGTGGGTTTGGGCCCTGTGTTGGGTTCAGTGCTGACAACCTGGAGCCTCCTTCACATTCAATGTCTCCCTCTCTGTCCCAACCTTGCTCATGTGCTTGCGCTCACTCGTTCTCTCTCTCTCGCTCTCTCTCTCTCTCCCTCTCTCCTCTCTCTCTCTCTCAAAAATAGATAAACATTAAAAAAATTATCTACTAGTATAGCCTCCTGTCCCATCTGTTTTTTTAATACGTTATACATATAATTTGCCCATATGATGGACATTTGCTGTTGTTTTTCTGTGCAGTATCTTCGCTTGTCTGGTAACAGCATTCATATGTTCCTTGAAGATCTTTTTTCCCCCTCCATAGTCAGGTGGTTTGGGAAAACCTGAGTCCACCCCCATATCCCAGGGTGTTCACATGACCCAGGCTTATCAGAGATGAACATATGACCCACATCCATCCAATCATAGTAAATCCCAGCACTTTTGCTGCAGGAGGTCTGGAAGGAGATCTAGAAGGAATATGATCTATACAGGAGATCTTGTCTGTCTGCTGGCATTACAAAGAAGGTTCTAGAGTTGTTGAGTGCCATCTTGGGTTGGGGCAGTCTGTTTTGAAAGGAGTACACCAAGAAAAGATAGGATTCCTGAGTGTTCTGTGGACATTGTTTGAGTTCCTAGATGTAATAGTTCCTGAAACCAGTCTTGGGTATTGAGTCAATACAATTTTTAATTTGTTTTACACCAGTTAAGTTGGGTTTGCTGTTAGTTTGTCAGAGTTTGGATGAATTCATCTTACCCCCAGACACTACAACATCTTTATTTGAGAAAATAACATAAACTAGAATCATAACAGTCTTTCCTGGAGGGCTTTATTTCTGCTATCACTACCATATTTTTGTATCCTTCTTTCTTATTTTCATGCAGAGTAAATGCTGCATAAATCTCTCCATGCATTATTGTTCTCATTCTGAGAATAGAAGAACTTGTCAGCTATACTTTAGATTATAACACTGTCATTGCTAGGGCTGTGGGTTAAATTGTGTGTTGGTGAAGTCTTTCCCTCATGACTGTGCTTCAGCTGAATCCTGTCTCCAGGGAAAGGAAATGTTTCTGTCACTCTCCCTTTTCCTGAGGAAGCATGTCTCCAGGCTTGCAAAGTCATCACGCCTGAAAAATATCACCACCAGGCTGTGTTAACACAACAGATCCCTCCCATGTTGCTAATTATGTTGTGTGCCCCCACCCCCTTAAAGCTACTCACCTCTGCAGTGTCCCCATCACTGAGTGATTGGCTTTTCCTGGAACAAACATACATAGTATGTGATTTAAGTGCAAAATCAGGAAAACTTCAGAAAAAAAGAAAAAGGAGAGGTACTGCTCTATGTTCTATTGTTTATAACATGATAGCTTTGTTTACTTCTTTACTTCTCCATGGTTTGACTCACATTCAGAAGGTGATGGGGTATGATATTTCCATAGTCTTGTACTTAATCCTTGTCCCTGTTCACCAAGTATATAATCTTGAGCAAATAACTTAAACTTCTTATTCTGTGTTTTCCTATAAAAATATATTAACCATACATATCACATGGTATCAGAATTAAATGAGATAATACACAGAATGCATTTAGGACAGTGTCTTCTGTGCAGTAAGCACTGAATTAAGGTCAGGTTCTCTTTAGTGACTGGATAGTTTCTCTTCCTGCCCCTCAGCATTCCCCCTCTCCCTGCCCCAGACTAGACTTGTCACCTTCTTTGCTTATTAGAATAGGCAGCTCCTTCCAAAGTATAATTTTGAGGTGCCTCAGAAAGGTTTTACTTGTACTAAAATGTTTATCCCTTTGCCTCTGTTGACATTTCCTTTATTCCCCATTCTGTGTTTAATGTTGAAGACTTCTACTAAAATGTAACAGCTTCAGCCCTTATATACTTTTAATTCATTTACCTGTCTCTAGCAGAGATCATATTTTGGAGGTATGAGAAACAGGATGAGTCAGTGGAAGAAGACAGGCCAAAACTCAGTGCTGTTTTGTTTCTTATTCCAGCACTCTGGGAGAGATAAGAACAGGGAGAGGAACTTCTTGGCCAACTAGGCAACCAGAATCAGCTGGTGAGCAGTGGATGTTGGATGTCAAAGGTAAGGGCTCTACCACCTCTTTGTGGGACGCTGCAATGGGGAGCCTACAGTTGATGCCCAAGCTGGATGGCATGACGGTACTCTAGTAGCAGTTGGTAGTAGTTGGGAGTCACTCAGGTAACGGAAACTAATCTAATTTGAAATGAGAGAAAACTAGAGCAGAGAATTGAACACATAGTTGATGGAAAATCTGAGATGCCAAATAGAGGCTGGTGAAGAAATGCACCAAGAGATTAGCAAAATCATGATGCCATTACGATCCCTAGAGATAGAAATACAAGGGAGCAGATTGTGTCTCTGAGACTGGGAGCTGAGGCACCTAGCCAAAGCTAGAGCCCAAGTAGGCTTCTCTGGCAGGAACCAAAGACATAGAGAAGGCACAGTTGATGTCTGAGACACTGCCTACGAAAGAAAAGGATGGGGGAAATAACCTGTCCTCTCCCTTTTTTCTGTCCTGTAGCCTCCTGCAGGGCCTCTGATTGAGTGAACCTGGCTGAACCTAGCTGATAGAGGAGCCTGAAAAACAGAGGCTGCAGGGCTCTTCTCCATGATATACAGAGCAAATCAGGAGATGAGGCTAAGATTGATCTAAGAACAGTGAAATGATGGGCACTTTACTAAGAAAAATAAAGAGAATCATTTTTCTATGGTCACATAAGACGACACTGAAGAATTTGATTTGTCAAAAGGTCGTCTTTATGTTTGCCATGCATATCAGGCTTTTGTCTCGGGTTTTAGGTCTGGACTTAGATGTAGAATACTATTCACCTAATTTTTCTCAAAGGGTAGAGATTTTGCATTAGAAATAGCTATAGTGCATGTTCAACATGCTAATTTCTGTCCTCACACCAGATCTTACAAGTGCATTTCCCTTATTGTGGTATCTACTGGTTTGCCTACTTGTCTCAATGTTGTGAGATTTGTGTTCATAATGCCTTTTGAATTCAAAATTGGGACAGGCACTCCTTGAACAAACTTTGCTTTACTTCTTTTTCCCCCTGGATAATGGGTGATGCTGTCCTTAAGTTCTAGTCTACTGGCCTGTTCAATATCCACCCAAAGGTTCTGCCTAGGACTTAGATCACCGATGAGAAATGTCTCTTGTCTAAAGATTGATGGTTTAACTCAAGAGAAGGGCAACAAATTCTCAAGCATGTTAACAAATCTCCCATCCTAGGAACAGGGTTGCATAATTGAAAAAGTTAGAAATAGAAACCAGAGGAATTCCTTGGTGCAAGAGGTCAGTGAGATAGATTCCCCAGCTGGATTGCAGAGCATGCCGCTCAGTGGTCCCGGGAAGCCATTTCAGGAATTTGAAATCAGTTGCCTTGTAAATGATTTGGTTTTCATTGCTAAAACTGGTGATGTTTTGATACACATGTAATGAACACAGGCCTGAACACAGATGCATGGATTAAGTTTTCCTTTGGCTCATGAACTAAAACTTGCATCCTCTCTGGCCATGTTTTCCATCTTCAAATTGGGAATAGCTGCTGTGCTTCCCTTATAAAGTAGTTGGAGGAATCACCTATATTAATTTAATGATGATTTATTTATTGAGAGCACTGCATGTACTTGGTCTTATGTTGGAAATATGAATACTGCATTCTTGCCTTAAAGGGCACTGCAGCTTCTAAAGAGAATCTGTGTGTGAAAGTAGTCTTTATTTTCAGTGACTTATGGTGTTAAAGCTATTATTTAAAATGCTGTAGAAAAATCATTTGTTACAGCTTGGTTGAGATAGGTATCAGTTTCCTACTTATGGCATCTGAAAAACAGATTTAGAATGTCATTGTCTTAAACCTCAGGGGTAAAAGGGAGTCAATGATGCCTAGGTGCTATAGGCAGGTCTAAGTCCTCACTAGGAAGAGGAAGAAGGAAATGTAAATAAGAGTATGATTAAAAGACAATAAAATTCAAAAAAGCTGGAATTAAATGCAAAGGGGAGCAATGCATAGCTGCTGATGTCTGCTGCAGTTAGCTCTCAAGATACTTCTCTGTTGTCCAAAGAGTGATCCCGAGAGAGTAGGTATTATTCTTACTTTGGCTCATATGAGATTTGGCGAGAGAATAAGAATTGGATGGAAGATTGTTGTATGGGCTTTGAACCAAGTTTATGCGTCTCTTCAGCTCTGTGACTGGCCAAAGCCATGATCCTGTCCCTCAGTTGTAAAATGAGAAAAATGACCATTTCTCAGACTCATTGAGTTGCAGGGAGTTTAAAGCTGCCAAATATGGCAAGTGCTTATTGATACATGAGCAGCTTCTTATTCAGTCCCAGTTTGCTTTCTTTTCCTGCTGTGTCCATATGACCTGGGAGGTTGATTTTTGGTGTAAGTTTTGGAGCTGGTGACAGATTGCTGTACTACACTGAATGGAAGGGGGTCTTTGCAAGATAAGGAGTTACCATACTATAAGGACAACTTACCCAAAACCCTTGAAGCAGTGTCAAAGTTCTTTTCATAAGTTAGGGTGACAACATGGTGGGTGGCCTCTCAAAATCTCTCTCATCAAGGGCAGCAATCTCTTGACTTTTGTGTAGAATTAGATTTGGGGAAAGGAAATAAAGGCAATCAGGTTTTCTCTACTACCTTGTAGGATCTTCAGTAGTTTACTCATCAGTCTTAGATTAGGTGGATTTAAAGTTACCAAAGGAGAATCATAGTAGATTATACTGAATTAGATGCATTCTAGTATTATAAAGCAGCTTTTTAAAAGTAGAAGCTTTTTGGGGCGCCTGGGTGGCTCTGTCGGTTAATCATTCGACCAGCTCAGGTCATGATCTCACAGTTTGTGGGTTCAAGCCCTGCATTGGGCTCTGTGCTGACAGCTAGCTCAGAGCCTGGAGCCTGTTTCAGATTCTGTGTCTTCCTCTCTCTCTGACCCGCCCCTGCTCATACTGTCTCTCTCTCTCTCTCTCAGAAATAAATAAAACATTTTAAAAATTAAAAAAAAAATAAAGTAGAAGCTTTTTACAAGAAATAACAAATGTTGGCGAGGATAAGGAGAAAAAGAGACCTTCAGGCACTGTTGATGGGAATGTAAATTGGTTTAGCCACTGTGAAAAACGGTGTGGACTTTCCTGAAAAAGTTAAAAATAGAAATATCATATGATCCAGTAATTCTGCAACTGGGTATTTACCCAAAGAAAATGAAAACACTAATTTGAAAAGATATATGCAACCCTATGTTTATTGTTACTATTATTTACAGTAGCCAAGATATGGAAACAACCTAAGTGTCTAATAATAAATGAATGGATAAAGGAGATGTGTGTGTGTTTGTGTGTGTGTGTGTGTGTGTGTGTGTACACACACATAGGTACATACATATAATGGAATGTCATTCAGCTATGAAAAAGATGAGATCTTGCCATTTGTGACAACATGAATGGACCTAGAGGGTAATATGCTAAGAGGAATAAGTCAGAGAAAGACAAACAAATAGCATATAATTTTACTTATATGTGAAATCTAAAAATCAAAACAAAACCAGAAACATACTTGTAATTACAGAGAACAAACTGGTGGTGCCTGAGGGGCAAGGGGCAAAATGGATGAAGGGTAAGTGGGAGATACAGTTTTCCAGTTATAGGATGGATAAGTTATAGCATAGTACATTAATGGTACAGCATGAATTAATGAATGGTACAGCATAGAGAATATAGTCAGTGATACTGTATAGCATTTTATGTGACAGATGGTAGCTATAGTTGAGGTGAGCATAGCATAACATATAGGGTTGTGGAATCATTATGTTGTACACCTGAAAATAATGTAATAGGGTTTAACTGTATCTCAAATAAAAAATATATAAACTTTTTATTAAAGTGTAACTCATATACAGGAAAGTAAACACAGTGTAAGTATACAGCTCGATGAATTTTCAAAACTAAATACACTAATTTAACTGACACTCAGATTAAGAAACATTACTGGGGTGCCTAGGTGCCTCAATGGCTTAAGTGTCCAACTCTTGATTTTGGCTCAGGTTGGTTCCTGAGATGGAGCCCTGTGTTGGGGTCTGCAATGTCAGCATGGAGCCTGCTGACATGGAGCCTTTCTCTCTGACCCTCCCACACTCACATGCGTGCATTATCCCTCCCTCGCTCCCTCTCTCTCAAAATAAATAAATAAACTTAAGAAACATTACCAACACTCTAGAGTTTTGTTATGTTACCCTTTAGTTACTACCATCCTTCCCCCCCAAAGACAACTACTATCCTGACTTCTAGCATTATAGACTGATTTTACCCGTGTTTGACATAAATAGAATCACATAGAATGTAGTTTTTTGTGTCTGGTTTCACTAACTTAACATGTTTGTGAGGTACATTCTTGTATGTGCTTTGAAATTTATTCAGAATTAATAATTGTATTAATAAAATTCATCAATAAAATTATTCTTAATAAGTTTTTTAGTATTCTTTAATATTCTATTGTATAAATTAACCACAATTTATTGATTAAAATGTCATGGAGATTTTGGTTGTTGTCAGTTTTGGTCATTATGGATAGTGCTGCTATGAGCACTTTTGCACAAGACTGTGGTGGTGAATATATGCACGCACCATGTTGGAGTTGAAAACTATTGGGTTTTCAAGTGTGAGTGCATCTTTAGCAAATACTGTCAAAACAGTTTTCCAGAGTGACTGTGTGATTTACATGCCAACCAGCAGTGAGAGCTCCAGTTCCTACACATACTTGACAAAACTTAATTTTGATTGTGGTTTTATTTTAGCCGTTTTCATTGCTGTGCAAAAACAAAAACAAAAACAAAAAATTCCCAAAATATTAAAATTAGTGCGTAATTCTCCCTGTCTCAATCGTGATATTTCACTGTACTCTGTTCTTTTATGGGAGTAATCTCCACAGGATGGCTAGTTTAACCTATATATAGATGACTTGAATCAATTTAGATTAACTCTAAGGGAAGGTCCATTTGGGTGAATATTGAATATTTAACTACTGGAAACATTCTAGGTTTGTTTTTGCTCTATAAAATGAAATTCCTTTTCAGGGCAGACTCAACCTGAAAATTCTTCTTTATCCAGTAAGACTGGATAGTATAAATCTCTAGCTGCCAGAATGGAGAATATGTGCATATATTTTGAAGGGAGAAAGAGCCTGAGACTTGTAGAAGCCTTAGAACTGAGTTTATAACATCGCAGTGTGTGAGATGACAGTACCAGTGTCCCTGATACTTAGTGCTAGTGGCTAGAATTTTATTGTGAATATTGGAAGAACCAAACCCTTAAACTATATCATTTATTGCATATACAGAGATCAGTAGCAAAAAACCTGGATATTTAGTTAGTGTTTGTGTGTGTATGTGTACATAAAGCATAAATTTTGAGAACTGTAGCTATTTCTTTGCAATATTAAAAATTAGATATAGGGGGCACTTGGGTGGCTCAGTCATTTAAGCTTCTGACTCTTGATTTCTTTCTTAAAAATTTTTTTTTAATGTTTTTATTTATTTTTGAGAGAGAGAGAGAGACAGCATGAGCAGGGGAGGGTAAGAGAGAGAGGGAGACACAGAATCCGAAGACAGGCTCCAGGCTCTGAGTTGGCTGTCAGCACAGAGCCTAACACGGGGCTCGAACTCGAACCCATGAACCCTGAGATCATGACCTGAGCCGAAGTCAGATGCTTAACCGACTGAGCCACCTGGGCGCCCCTGACTCTTGATTTCATCTCAGATCATGATCTCATGATTTGTGAGATCAAGCCCCCCTTTGGGCTTCATGCTGATAGCACAGAGCCTGCTTGGGATTCCCTCCCTCTTCCTCTCCCTCCCCCTCCCTCCCTCTCTCCCTTTCCCACCTCATCTCTCTCTCTCTCTCCTCCGTCCCCCTCTCCCTTTTCCCTCCTGCCTCTCTCTGCCCCTATTTTCCTGCCCCCTCCCTCCCCCTGCTCACTTACTCTCTCTCTTGCTCTTTATCAAAATAAATAAGTAAACTTAAAAAAAAACTGGATATAAGGAATTGGTCATCCTAGTGCGACAGATATGAGAGAACCAGAGTGAACAAATCAAAGGATAATAAAAGAATACAATATTCAAACTGTCCCAGGACAGAGATATTTCTCTTATATAAGGATGACTAAAGATTTCAGGAATTCTCCATTGAGATATTGGATAGTAATATTTATCCAAGTTATTATTAATTTTATTTTTATCACATATTATATGTAATTTCCAGTTTCCTGAAGCATCACTTGTCTTTGAGAATTAAGGAAATAACTAAATTTCACTGTCATTGTATCAGTTACCTATTGCTACAATAATACTGTTTAACAATAACAAAATCAAGTCGCATATAGCAATAAATAGTTAGCTTATGAGTTTGTAGGGTTCAGATGATCTGCACTGGACTTGGAAGATTTTGCTGGACTTCTGTGTCTGTGGCCGTATTTGGTTTAGCTTGGTCTTGTGGTCTTGGCTGGGCTTGCACACATATATGGAGGTTGGCTTACCTAGTTTACAAAGCTATGGGTCAGCTGAGTGGTTCTTCAGCAAATTTAGTGCCTTAAAGCAATACACATTATCTCACAGTTTCTGTGCATTAGGGATTGTACTGTGGTTTACCTGTGTTTCTGCTTTATGATCTTATCAGACTGCAATCATAGTGCTGGCTACACTGTGTCTTCATTTGGAGGTTTGATTGGGAGGGCGTACTTCAAATTCACTCATTTTATTGGCAGGATGTGAGGCCTTCAGTTCCTAAAGCTCTCCCATGTTTTATTCTTGCCACATGGGACTTTCCATATTTTACCTATTTGTATTTCCATCCTCAAAACCAGGAGGAGGTTGAATGAATGTTCTGAGATGGAGTCTTGTATGACAAATATAGGAATGACATCCTGTCGTCTTTGCCATATTCTGTTGGTTAGAAGCAAGTTACTGGTCCACCCACACTAAAAGGGATGAAATTCCATAAAGCTATGGATACCAGAAAGTGGGAATCATTGGTTGCCACCTTAAAGTCTATCTGCCTCAGCTGGCCTTGATCACATGTCTTGGGATCAGTTGACTGTCAGCAGTTCTAGGGTGGGATGTTCACATGACAAAGATAAATATATAAGAATGGGAGTGATTTTACAGCTATCTGCTTGCATTCCACTTGCCAAACTAAGTCATATGGCTCAGGGACAGAGTAGGGGGGCACTACAAGGTTACCTGGTAAAGGATATGCATACAGAAGTGGTAAAGAATTGGGACCATGGACACCATACTTGTTTTCATCTGCATAGTTTAAAACTTCATCCCTGTGTAAATCTCATCCTTCTCTTCCTGAAACCAGCATTTCAGGAAGAACCAAGTGTTCCAGTTGGTGTTTGACAGACACAATTCTGGCTGTTTCTCCTGCTGTGGCATGCCCTCTAGACTATCTGCTGCCTGCAAATTCACACGTAGTTGGGAACTTACATGACCCCGTGCTATCACCCTTTATGAGAACACTAATATTTGAGCAAATGTGCTTTCTCCAAAACTCTTTAAGCTAAATAACTCCTCTTTTCTACCAGAAGAAGGGAGAATTTTACCCACTCTTATTCCTTGTCTCAGAGAATCATTCATGAAATTAGTTTCTGACCACTGCCCCTTTCTTTTCAGGAGTGAGGCCAAACTTATTGAGACTTCCCCACTTACCCAACCACATATTCAGATAGTTGTAGAATTAACTGCCTACCATGTGTTCTTTTCTAATTTAAAGAATCTCCAGGACTGGTTTCAGGCCTCTGCCTCTCAACACTGGCTGCACATTAGAGTTATCTGGGAGCTTTAAAAAATACCAATGCCCATGGGGCGCCTGGGTGGCTTAGTCGGTTAAGCGTCCGACTTTCGCTTGGGTCATGATCTTGCGGTTCGTGGGTTCGAGCCCCGCGTCGGGCTCTGTGCTGACTGCCAGCTCAGAGCCTGGAGCCTGTTTCAGAGTCTGTGACTCCCTCTCTCTCTGACCCTCCCCTGCTCATGCTGTCTCTCTCTTTCTCCTAGAAATAAATAAAACATTAAAAAAAATTTAAAAAAAAATACCAATGCCCAAGACACACTCAAGAACAGTCTCTGGGAGTTGGTTTCAGACATTGGCATTTTTAAAGCTCCTCCACATGTTTCTGATGTGTATCCAAGATGAGAGCTCCTATTTATAGATAAACATGTAGACTAGGTTGTCTCCAGTAATAATTTTACTGAAGATGTTAGAGCTCAGAGCAGGTAGAAAAGTATTTGACTGTGGTAAAAAGCATTATCTCCTTCAAGGAATTTTTCAGGAGAAGTTTCTCTCTGCCTCTAAATATAGATGGAATCACATTTGCTTCTCATCCAACACTCTGGCACCACAGATGAGAAAAACAAAAGTCCAGAGAGATTTATTCACTTGCCCAAGATCATATGACTAATTAAGGCGCAGCTAGGACTGGGTCATGAATCTTGTCTTTTTCCTTCTCCAACATCAATCTATTTTCAAAACATGGACTTAAAAGTTTTGGTAGTAACAAGCTGGGTTCTATAATCTTCCCAATATACATAGAACTACCACAGTTTCTATTGTTGATTAAACATAGAAGTAAGTCCTTCAGAAGTTAGTGGAAATTTCTAGAAAAACAAATTACATGGAGCTTTCTAGGGTGAAACTCCAAAGGGTATCTAATGCCCTTGGCCCCCAAATCTGTCATTCACATTATTCTGAAGATTAAACATCTTAAAGGGTACACTGGAGCATCTCATTATAATATTTATTATCGAAAATTTTGTCTTTATTCTTTTTTTAATGTTTAATTATTTGTTTGTTTGTTTATTTTATTTATTTATTTTGAGTGAGAGAGAGAGAGAGACAGTGTGAGCAGGGGAAGGTCAGAGAGAGAGGGAGACACAGAATCTGAAACAGGCTCCAGCCTCTGAGCTAGCTGTCAGCACAGAGCCCGACACGGGGCTTGAACCCACCAATGGTGAGATCATGACCCAAGCCGAAGTCGGATGCCCAACTGACTGAGCCACCCAGGTGCCCCAAACTTTGCCTTTATTCTAACTTAAACACACAGCTGTTTGTGGGACATAAAGAAAGAAATAGATGGTATTATTAGAAGTGCTAATGTGTATTTAATGCTTTAAAGATAGTTTCTTGAAATAGTCTATGGATAAACATTTGATATCCATAGTTAAAGTTGCTAAGTTGTAAGAAAAGGAAAACTTCAGGTCTGTACTAAATACTTACTGCTCCATGTGCTATGTGAAACACAGTAAATACTAAAACTGTGGCTCTTAAACTATAATGCGCACCAGACTCACCTGGAGGGCTTGTGAAAACAGACTCCTGATCCACAACTCAGTTTTTTTAATCAGTAGGTCTGGAGTGGTACAGTAACCATGTCTTCTATTTTCTGTATTCTGATGCTTTGACATCTGAGGTTTTGCTGACACTGGAGAGACTGTTACATCTGGTGCCAGCCATTTCCTAGAAATAGTAAACAACTCACCCTTGAGCATGCTTTCCAAATGCAAACCACTTAGTCCAGAGCCCAAGCCCTATCATTTTATCCACCTTCACTAATCATCCCAGGGTTAGGTACCAGGCAACTGGAGAAAATTCCTGTGCTCCATAGCCTGCTGAAATTATTTAAACTAGCTAATCCTAAACCAGTTTGTCTCACCTCTCCTGTTCCTCCCAGAAGAAACCAAAATAAAAGTTCTTGCCCACCCTGTTACCTGCCACTCTGTCTCCTGACTGCCCTTGGTGCCTCTCATGCCATCCAGCCCCCTGCTCTTCTGATCTGTAAGTATAACAGTATTTTTTCTCTTTCTTTTTTAAAGCTTATTTATTTTGGGTGAGGAGAGAGTGCACATGTACTTGCAAACAGAGGAGGAGAAGAGAGAGAGGGAGAGAGAATCCCAAGCAGGCTCCGCATCATCAGCATGGAGCTCGGCATGGGGCTCGAAGTCACAAACCATGAAATCGTGACCTGAGCTTAAATCAGGAGTCAGATGTAGGAGCCACCCAGGTGCCCCCAAAAGTATCTTTACAATGGCAATGATCTCCTTATCTGTTGGATTTTTCATACCTAAAAAATAATCAAACCTACATTAAAAACAAGTGGGGTATAAGAATTTGCATCTCTCACATGTTTTCAGGGGGTACACTTTGAGAACCATTTTTCCTAAAACTTTTGAAAGTTGTCATGTTTATTTTTGTTAGTGGGGGATGGAGAGGAAGGAACAGAAACTGATGGAGGGGTCCTGTGGTGACATACATAGAATGGAGATTTTTGTAAAAGCTGTTTCATCCACTTACTTGTTGTACTTCTGTGCTTATTAAATCATTTTACTTCTAGTTGAGTCTTCATATAAGATCTGTATTATTATTTCCGTATCCTAATACCATGGTCTTTGTTGAATTATTTGTGATAAAATTGGACTATAGAAAGGGTTTAAGAGTGTTGCTTTTAAATCCTGCAGTGTTGCCAGCACTGAGTTGCATGACCTTGGGAAATTAACTTCATATCCCTGAGTGTTAGTTTTTTCTCTGCAATATGGTAATAATAATAGTACCTACCTCACAGGGTTACTGTTACGATTAATTGAGCTAAATGCCAAGAAAGTGCTTAGTTAATCCCACAGCCTGTAGTTAAATTTCAAAATGCAAGTTATTATTGAAGTTATTTTGGGGGTAAGACACAGGATTGTAATCAATTTCATTGTCTTTCCCTTTAAATAATATAATTTTATCCTGGAGTTTTGAATTAAGAATACTGGTGTATGATCAAAGGAATCTAAAAATAAAGTTTCACTACATTTGTTACATAAAGCATAAAACCAGAATCCCCAGATGAAACTCCTTAAGATTGTTCTTTAAATGATAAAACTACAAGTCATACAATCTTATCCCAAGATTTTATATCAGATGTAAGCTATTGTTTTCCAGGATATGCTTCTGTCTCAGTCCTTCTTTCGGCAGGGCCAATGGTGCAATGATGCATAATGTAATTTCTCCACATGTGGCTACATGGTCAGAGTAGTGGCTGTGCAGAAACGGCCACTTCCAACCTGACACGTCTGCTGTGTGCCTCACTTTTGAGTCATGACACTTCCTGTCACAGACAAGCTTTCACTTGTAGGCACTTTGAGGTGCTCTAGCAGGAAGGGGGAAATGACTATTGCTTCTTTTATGTCCATCACCAACATAAGTTATGGATATACATTGCTTATAGTACCCTTTTTATTTGTGGGAACCAAATCAGTAGAAAAAAAATTAAATTTCCAGATATCCAGTAGTGTCAAGATTAAATTTGTTCATCATTTATGGTGCTGGCTCAGGAAGAAGGATTTTACATTTTAGGGGAAAGAAAATAAGCCAAAAAAGAGTATTTTATTAAAGTTGATTGAGTGTGCTGAATGAGCAGTGATTAGATAACTGTGGATAGTGTGGAGGAGATTTCTATGTTGAATGGGTTAAGGACATGAAGTGTAACCAATATTTCCCAAAGTATAAAGCAGTGTTTAAAACTGTGGCTAGTAACACACCTGTAGGTCACAGCAAGCATTTTTGAAGAATTAAATAGACAGAAAGTATCAGACTGCATCATGCTTCATAAAGATAAGGATTTGTATATAGGTGTGCATGCTTGTGTGCACACATGCAGTTTGTGACATATAACCCCTTTCTTCAGTGGGTCATAGCTGAAATGTTTTAAAAACACTGTCTTAGGTATTTGAAATTATTTGTTTGGGACACTGACATAATGACAAATAACTTTGGATCCTATGGTGAGATTTTTTTTTAGTCTTTCGTTTCTTCTGATTAACAGTCTCAATTTGCCACTAACAGATCTCCATCAGCTCTGTAATTCCCATGAGTCTTCCTTTTAAAGGAAGAGAAGCAGGCCTCAGGACTCAGAGTCTAGGGTAGCATACATTTCTGTTTATATTTTGTTGGAGCTTCTGTTTCAATGTTTTTACTTCCATGTTGTTCTACAGGACTTATTATTTTCTTTTTCAGTGACTTGATTTAAGCAAGTTGTGAAGAAAATATTAAGTAGTTCATCTATGGCAAACAATGCTAAAGGAGATCTAAGACAGGCTGGGGAGTTTGGAGACCAGTGTGTTTGATGTCTTTGGCTGAATCACACTCCCTAGAGTTCAAGGCCATCTGGTAGACTTGCCCTTGGCTAACATGATTAGAGCCTTCTTCATGAAGTAGATCAGACTGGTTGCCATAGGCATTCCCAACTTCCCAGGTGTTCCAGGTGACAGTTGCATTTCCTCCACAAATGTGAAGAAAACTTCCTGTGTTCCAGGAAGTACTCTGTGCTGGCCTCTCACTGCTAACACCTATCACTGTGCTAATGTTTTCACCAGGGACAGTGTCTTGAGTCTTGGAACTATTCACCTCTTCTTAGATTGGCCACATCATCTTGATTTTACATACATACATAATACACACACACACATATACATACACATACACACATACATATATATGTATATATTTCTTCTATCTAAGCATTGTCTCAGGAAAAAAAACACCAACTGGATAGGAAGATCAAATTGGGTGATGATACAGACCCCACTGGGGACAGAAAACCAAGCTCACATGCCCATTTTCAGCAGACCCACTCTAACTGCTGGCTGTGCTTCCTGGCCAGGTCATGATGGAAAATTATTTTGGGTTTTTGTGTGCAGAGAAACCTGAGAGAACCAAGTGTGGTCTGAGGTCTGAAGTCCAACTGGCCTTTTCTCTGAGTGAAGAGCCTAAAAATAAAACAGAGGCAACAAGTGTTAACACAGGCCTCAATTCTCTTTCCTGGTACAGATAACACCCCTTTTAATGCAGGAGTAAGTAGGCCAGAAGGTAAATTGAGAGTTGCCTTTGTCTTGTCCTAGATTTTTCTGTATCAACACCTGGGCTAGTTTTATCTTTCCTTCAGTTAGCTTGGCACAGTCATTATTATGATTCCCTCTCTCACCTCTGGGGTGAGAGCCAGTAGGGCTGCTAAAATGCTATCTGCATCTTCAGTGAACTGACCACTTCATCATGAGACATTATGCTTTCCCCTGTGGCACAAGTTGTACCCCTACTGCAGCCAGAACCCTGTCATCCCCTGTGTTAAGACTCAAAATCAACCCCAAATCATTATGGATTTTCTTTCTTCTTCCCTCCTGGATTCCTTTAGGAGTGACATTATTTGGGAAGTGACATTTTGATCCTGATGGAAGACAGCTTTGTGAAAGAAGGTTGCAGGTTTTGAGGGAGAAGCCCATATTTCTGTCCATATGGTTTTGGCTGTACTTCATTGCTAAATAGATTATAGAAGAATACAGACAGAATGAATTGTCCAGCGATTTATGCCTTTGACAAGTTGTTCTGGGGGCTTGAGAGAAACAGGAGAGAGGACCAAAGGTCTTTGCATTTAATTTTAAAAATAGCCAGCCTTGGGCTCCTCCTCTTCCTGCTCTTGTCTCCTCTTCTCACAGGGAGAGCTTTTAAAAGGGATTCCCTTCCCCCATCCCTCCTTTTTCCCACTGTAACTCTGACGCCAGTTCATTTGAATGGCAAGATTTTTCTGAGCTGGGATAAGTGAGATACAGGAAATCACTATTGAAAGACTTCTTTATGCTTGTTGTAATCATCACCTTAGTATGAGGGACAACCAAAGGGTCCAGTGACGAAAGCAGAGGCCTGGGCCAGCAAAGACATCTAAGGACCCAGAAGGGATAGAGACAGAACTGATCATCCAGAGTTCGACTGCTATAGCTGAGGTTGTGAACCTTACTTCCGTGGGTCACACTGGCGGAACTTCAGATCACACCCTGAAAATTCAGATTTCTTTAGATATTTTATTGTACTGCTAATGACACGGTGAGGGGGGCAATTCAAAACACCAAAATACAACTACCTCCCCAAAACATTCTTGATATTTTGTGCACCTGCATGGCTGGGATGACGTAGTGACCAAAGAAAGTTCCTTAGACTGAAAATTAAGCAATATCTTACCTAATTTTGAGTTGATTGTACAACTTGTGCTCAAACCTGTGATGATTTTGTTTATACTGAGGACTATGAATGTTCAAGTGTTGGTTTGCAAAGTAGGTAGGTAGAGGCTTCTTTCTTACCTACCCACCAGTAAAAATGTTAAATGGCTTAAGGCTCTGCAGAACTGAATGATGTAATTAATAGTTTTCTGTTATTTAAGCACCTATAGAGCATATATTTAGATCATTGGTTCTCGAAGCATGATCCCTGGACCAGCAACATCAGTATCAGGATCATCCAGGAACTTGCTAGAATTGCAATTTCTAAGATTCCAATCCAGAACTTTGGGATTGGAAATTCTGGAGGTGAGGGCTGTGGTTTAACACGCTCCCCAGGTGATTTTGATGCAGCTTTGAGAACCTTTGATTTAGATAACTCCCAAAGCCAACACTATTTTCTTTAGAGTTGATGGTAAAACTACTAAGAATCAAGAAATACCTCCTATCAGGTGACACGAATAATTTTTATGAAGCTTGAAACTTTTATGTGATACCTCTAGTACAGAAATTAGATGTAAGTAAATATAATTGTGGCCATGGAACTTTATCCATTCTCAAAGGATTACTTTAAATGTACAGCTGTTGAGCTTTTTCCTTTTGTTAATGTTCATTATAAAGTTGGAGAAATGTTTTCTGATTGAAGAACTGGTCTCAGAAGGTCAGAAAGTGGCACTATGAATTCAGAAAAATTCTTTTTTTAAAGTTTATTTATCTTGAGAGAGACAGAGTGTGCACATGAGTGGGGGAGGGGCAGAGAGCAAGAGAGAGTGAAGATCCCAAACAGGCTTTACATTGTCAGCATGGAATTTGATGGAGGGCTCAAACTCACAAATTGTAAGACCATGATGGGAGCCGAGATCAAGAGTTGGATGTTTAACCAACTGAGCCACCTAGGTGCCCTAGATACAGGAAAATTATTTAAAAATTTTTCTAAGAAAAAAAGTGATCATTTTTTTTGGTAACAGCATTGCAAAACTCTTGATAGATGTCAAATATAGATGCTATCATTTAATTTTTTATGTTTGGTAATAAATGACAGCTCAGTTAATAGAGTACCCTGGAATGAGTAAAATTCTCTTTCTCCTTTTCAAAGTTTTTCAGAGGAATAATAGGATTTTTACCCCTTGCTGGGACACCATTCCCCAGTATTTCACATCTGGTTCTTAGAAAAGAGTAGGATGATTTGAATGGAAAAAGAAGTGCAAGATTCTAAATGCAGAGGTAAATCTGAATGAAACACATTTACTGAAACATAAGGCCTAGGATCCTAAGCATTTTATGATGTACATCTTAATGTAACATAATCAATATTTTTTGTTTTTTTAATTCTTGAGATCTACCAGGAACCATCCCTGTGGAAGAGAGATCAGTCCTGCTGTGCATTTGATGATGTGTGGTTCACAAACCTCAAATTTCAAATAAAGCAACCAGAAATGAAAGAAATCTGGAAGACACCAAGTTGTAGAAAGCAGGATCCCAGAATAAAATGGACTCTAGCTTTGTACATCAAGAGCTGACTCCATGTAGGGCATCTTTCTGAAATCAGTGATGTATTTGCCACATTGACTCTTGTCAACCTTTCTAGAGAAGAATATCAGTGAATGAATAGTCTGAGTGGCCTTATAAATTCGTCTTTTCCCTGTCAGCCCTCCCACTTCAAATTTTAATTTCACTAGAACTGTACATGTTTTAATACAGTTTTTAAACATTGTGAAGGAAACAATTATTTTAGAACTTTCTTGATGAATAAGTGGTCATTTACATCCATTTTTTTCTGAGTTAGAAAACAAATGCACGAAATATTTGAGTTGACAGGTTTTCTTTCTTAATAGAATTATGCTGTGGCTAAAACCACTTTTGGTACCTGTTTATTTTCCGTATTACTTCCTTTGCCAGTTAGATTTTCTAAACAGCAAAGGTTGCTACCCTTGGGGGTGCCTGGGTGGCTTAGTCGGTTGAGCGTCCGACTTTCGCTTAGGTCATGATCTCGCGGTTATTGGGTTCGAGCCCCACGTTGGGCTCTGTGCTGACTGCCAGCTCAGAGCCTGGAGCCTGTTTCGGAGTCTGTGTCTCCCTCTCTCTCTGACCCTCCGCTGCTCATGCTGTCTCTCTCTCTCTCTCTCTCCTAGAAATAAATAAAAATATTTAAAAAAAAAAGGTTGCTACCCTTGGATATCTTTTGCAGAAAATTCAATAGAGGCTTCATAAATTTGCCATCTCCTGATTTGGTAAGTCATATTGAGAACTTGACCTTTTTTTTTTAAATCTCCCATATTACTGAAGACTTGCTAATATAATCTGAAATTTGCACTTTCAGGCCTGAAAGAAGCCTTAGTTCTCATATTATGCAACCTTGTGGTTTATAGATGAAGAAACCAAAGGATAGAAATGTTGATTGAAAGCCACACAGGGACTCATGGGGAAAAAATACCATAGAACCTGGGACCCCAAATCTCCATTTTGGTCTATTCCTATTATAGCCACTGTGATGAATGGTCAAGTACCAAATAAAGCAATGTGTCATTTCCAGTTTCTGGTCCATGTAGTTAAGCTTCTTTGCCTGCTTCTGCCAATGCATATACCACAGAAGGATTTTTTAAAGACCTGAGCATCTGAGAACATGACTTTCTCATTTTTTGATTTTGTAGATTATTTATTTGACAGAGGTTGGCCTTGAGAATATCCTTAGATGAAAAGACATTTTTCTATTACTTAAGAAATAACTTTGCCTTTGCTCTGGCATTATTTCTTTTCTTTTTTTTATCATAAGCTTTTATTGTGTTTATTTTCAAACATACTTTTATAAGGAAAGAGAATATTCTGTTGATCTGCCATAACCCAGCCTAGATCCAGCAAATGCTGAGGATTTGCAATACTTGTTTAATCTTTTCCTTTCCCTCTTCTTTTTCCCCTGAATTATTTTAAAGCAAATTCCAGACATCATTTCATTCCACCCCTACATTCCTCTCAGCACACATCTCTAAAGAATTATGGGTATTTTGCTACATAAACCAAATGTTATTATCACACCTAAAAATTATAATTACAAGGTCATCAAATATCCAGTCAGTATTACAATTTCCATGATTGCCTCAAAAAATCTTTTTAAAGTTGCCTTTTTCCATTATTCAAATGTATGTCTATACTTTCAAATTCTAGCAAACATTGAAAATTTAAGTAAGAAAGAAAGCCGAAGGAATAAACTTACTTAGCAAGAAGGGTTTTCCCAAATTCTCACAGCTCTAATCTGGATACCATTCAGTGTGACAGGCTTCTCACTGGGTTCCCACAGCTGGTTAGTGTTTTGAATTCCAGCTCCATGAACTCATATCAGGCTACATGGGCTAATGCTCAGCGCCCAACCTAGTGCTGATATCTCTGATGACAGAGTAATGGAGCAACCACGGGCATTGTCTGCCTCTTACTAAATGCACTGTCATCTGTGTTATTCTTCCATCTCTGTGGGGAATGAGTGACTCTAATGCTTTTTGGAAGAATTTAAGCCATTATGGAGGCAAAAGTAATGCCATTCAGGCTTTTTTTTTTTTTTTAAAGACCAGTAAAATAACCTGCTACATTGTGAATAGGCTTCTGGATCTTCAGAGTCATATAAATCTTGTTTAGATGCACATCTTAATGTTCAAATTTCTGCCTCTTTCTTGAGCTTTGAGAAAGATATATGAAGATAAAATATGGAGAGAGAAAAATATAAAGACACAATTAGAGAGTAAGTTAGTTTAGACACTGAATTTTGATGACTTTCCTATCACCTCATAACAGGTAACATTTCTTAAAGACAGTCTTCTGCTTTAGTAAAGGAATAAGGAACTTCATCTAAATCAGAGCTCCTCTTTTAGAAAACAGATCCAGAAGGGAAAACCCTTTAGATGCTCAAAAGGTACTATTTTATGGCCTCCTTTTGACCCTCTTGAGCATCTAAAAGGCTACACTGCTTATTGAATGCCTGAAATTTGAATATTCATTTTTCTTAATGTAAATGTTTTGTTTCCTTTCCATTTATGTTGATTTATAACTTAGAATGTGTAAGAATAGAGTTTTTCACCAGCTTTATTGATGTATAATTGACACATGAGAATGAATTTTGAGAAGAGGTGTGAGGAGAAGGCATGAATGTTACACTTTTTAGAAGTGTAGGGTGTGTATATTGGACATAGCATATAGTGGGCATACAGAATTGGTGCCTGTTTTTATGGAGGTTTACATTCTAATTGGGGGAGAATGGGTCATAAACTTAGAAAGAAACTCATAAAATTATCTCCAATCTTGGAAAGTTGCTAATGGGCAATACTGGTCAGTGTTTGTTGGCAGATACTTAAAAGAGTGTCTGTGGTAGGGGACTACTTTATGAAAAATGTCACACTTTTCAGGAAGAATGAATGAACTAAGGAGGTAGGCATGGGAAGTTTCCAGGGAAAGTCTTCAAAGAAGGAGTAAACCAGGCCTAGCAGCGGTGTATAAAGCTGGCATTTGTGACTAGAACACATGAGCTGGCCAGACATAAGGACCTTGTACATTACAGCAGAGAGCTTGAGCTTGAGTTTTGTTCCCAGATGGCATCTGTATAGCAGGTATATGACAATCCTTTTATGGCAGGGATTCTCAAACTTTAATGGTATCAGAATCACCTGAAGAATTTGTTATAACTCAGAATGCAACCCCCACTGCAAGGTTTTCTGTTTGAGCAGGTCTGTTGTTGGGCCTGAGATTCTGCATTTCTAACAAGTTCCCAAGGCATGCTTAGACTGTTGGTCCAGAGTCACACTTGGAGAAACATTGCTTTAAAGAGCAGCTCCAGGTGGGCACTGTTTTTGCCCATCCTTTGCCATTGCCCTAGAGAAGAGATTTCCAAGTAGAGTGGAGTAGGTGGCAGGTGTTCTGACGTGATTACCACCTATCTTTCCCAGAATGCTCTGCTTTTTCTCTTCTTAAGAATGAATTTGAACCTTCATTTAATATCCATTCCCTGAAGTGGAAAGAGAATTTCCCAATGACATCAGATCACCTTATTGAGTCTCTCCCTGCAGGTTTCCAGATGCTCTGTCCTTGTGAGGGCAGTGAACTGTGGCAGCCACAGCACAGGTTGCAAGCAGGGGCTGCTTTCAACAGTCCTGGGTCCCTTGTGCCCCCATCCTCCAATTGTGGGGCTTCCTGAAAATGTACTCCCATCTTCCCAGACTTTTAAACAAGAGTACAGCAGTTAACAGAGGCCAGTGGCATCGCTGATCTCTAACCAGGAAGTGTTCAGACCGTTAGGAAACACGGGTGAGCAAATGTTTACTGACCGTGTAATTAATCTGATGCCTTGCCCTGTCTATCGGCCCTTAGCACCATATTTCCTGTTCAAGGCAGTGGAAAGCAAAAAATATTAGTTGCTGTTTGACCAAAGGAACAAGTGTCTTCCAAATGAACACATGATCTATTAGCAGTCCTGCAGAGTCTTCCCATGGGAACAGGCATTTTACTTTGTTTTACAGCTAATTTCTTTCTTCAGCAGGTTCCCAGACACATCAAATGCCTTGTATGTGAGCCTGAAGTCAAGATTTATAGTCTGGGCCCATGTAATTCAATGTCAAACAACTCTGATAACATAAGGGCTGGAAGTCAACCATTTTCTCATGAGTTCTCATAAAAAAGTCATTTTAGCCAAATTGAGTTTGAATAGAGGGCGTGTCTGTGATTTGATGGATGCTCTCTACCCAGGAACCCCTGAGAAGGATCTGGCTACTTTCTTTTGCTACTGTAGCAACAGAATCTGAAAACAGACTAAGTGATTTCTTGTTGATATTGCTGGACTTTGGATTTTATTGCTTTTTTGTCTATTGAGTTCAAAGAGGGAAAAAGAAAAGCAGTGGTTTCTCTTCATTGGTGCATTGCCATGCCTTTTCCATCTTTGATTTCTTTTTTCCTGTCCTATTATTTGTTTGACATTTCTCAGTGATATATACGTCATGAGGGTCTATTTTCCTAGAGTAAAATTTCCACTTGTGCCGAGTTAGAAAGGAGGGTGTTTTCTTTGGTCTTGTCTATAGGTTCATGGTTTTGCAGACTCTTAGAGAAGGTGGGACCTTGGGGGTCATTTAAAACAGCTCATATTTTACAACCAAAGGGAAAGGGAAGTTTACTGGTCTTACCAAGAGTGACCCAGCCAGCTAGGAGCAAAATCAGGAATCTAGTGATTCCATCTCCTCCCCCTTACCCTCCACCACCCTGTTTAATACTTTGAGTTTTTAAACTGGCCATGGGGTATTAAGGCAGAGGCAGTCTTGCTTCCTGTAGCCCAGTGCTTTCTGGATTATGTGACTGAGTACTTGATGTAAAGAAGCTGATCAGACACATCTCTCAATAGAGCTGATGTCCTACTAAGAATACCTCAGAATCCTGGGGAGAGACCTGAACTGAGCATCCGTGGAGAAAAACTGCTTTGGGCTTTCTCAAAAGGAGTGGAAAACAAGAGAGGTGTTGAAAATTACTTCAGGACTCCTGGAGCCCTTTATCTGGAATATAGTATAGTGAGTTCTCTTCTTAAAATACCCACATTAGGGAAAAAAAAGCAAAGCAAAATTAATAAACCACAACAAAATTCTGAGAGAAGGCTTGAATTCCTATAGGTGTGTAATTTTATTTTATTATATTTGTAACAAAGCAAACTGAAATGCAGCAGATATGCAGGTCTGTGGCAAATTTGGATACTGGAGGGCTGCAATTCACAGAAGAGCAAAGGACAGGCAGAATTCAGGATCTCAGGAATCTTCATGGCCAGTAATCTCATTCTGACAGACAGATGGGTGACAGCGACACTAATGATGATAAAGACAAAGGGCCCTGATGATCAAGACAGAGTTTGGGGGTAGGAGTAGGGAGGCCAGTTGATCTCTCCAACTATCATGGAGCTAGCCTGAGATAGTAGCTGTAAATGGAAGTGGCAAAGAGAGAAGAACCAGTCCCTAAGCAAAGCAATTGTATGTCTCTTTCACGTTGTCTATCCTGGCATAAAGTATTACTAGTCCAAGTGTGGTCTGATGACCAACAGCATCAGTGTTACTGGGGAGCTTGTATGGAATGCAAAATCTGAGGCTCCCCTCAGATTTACTGAATCACAATCTTGAGGTGAGGCTCAGATATCTGCTCAAACAAGCTTCCCAGATTATTTTGCTTTTCAAACACTAAAGTTTGAAAAGAATTGGCCAGAAAAACTTGTTATGGATATATAAATACAACCTTGTAAAGTGAATGTGTTTGTTGGGGCTGTATAGGAGGATATGTTGCTTGAGTGTTAAAGTCTGTTTTGTTGTTGTTGTTGTTGTTTGTTTTTGTTTTGTTTTCTTTTCCTCCTCCATGCCCATCATCCATTTTTCCCTCTCCTCCACCCCCTTCTCCATCTACCCTTAGTTTTTTCTCTGTATTTAAGAGTCTCTCTCTTATGGTTTGCCTCCCTCCCTCTCTGTAACTATTTTCCCTTTCCCATCTCCCATGTCTTCTGTTAAGTTTCTTAAGATCCACATATGAGTGAAAACATATGATATCTGTCTTTCTCTGACTGACTTATTTCACTCAGCATAATACCTTCCAGTTCCATCCACGTTGCTGCAAATGGCATGATTTCATTCTTCCTCATTGCCAAGTGGTGTTCTATTGTATATATAAACCACATCTTCTTTATTCATTCATCAGTCGATGGACATTTAGACTCTTTCCATAATTTGACTATTGTTTTTCTTTAAATGGTTATGGAGATAACTGGGATACTAAAAGGAAATTTACTTTCCCTTCTTTCTTCAATTTTGAATTTATTTTAGGAATCATCAATTAATCCTAGGTAATTGAATTAAATCTAGAATTCAGATGAGTGTTTCTTAGGACAAAAGGGGGCTGAAATTGGGTGTTTATGTTACCTTAGGACACAAGTCAGTTTAGGAAAGAAATTTAAACTTCTTCCCCTTTGGAATTTCCAGTATCTACCTATAGATTCAGCATGACCTTCTACAGAGAAAAAGGCACCTGCTTTAGAGTCAGATCTTGGTTTCAAAATTTGCCTCTGCCACTTAAAACTCTTTCCCTTGATAAGCTACCAATCCTCTGTTAGCCTCTGTTTCTTTATCTGTAAAAGTGGAAGAATAATAGCTGCCTTGTAGTGTTCTTATGAGGATTAAAAAGGTCAAATGAGGTGGTATGAACAAAATATCTATAACCGAGCTTAGCCCATGGCAAATTCTCACATAATGGGGCATATGATTATGGTGATGATGGCTCTGATATAATGATGCTGATTCCTCTTACATAAACATGATTGGGTTCAGAGGGTATCACGGTACCTCTTTTTCACAGTAACCTCTTTTTTAAAAAAAATTTAATGTTTTTTAAAAAAATTTATTTCTGAGAAAGAGAGAGAGTGCAAGCGTGAGCAGGGGAATGTCAGAGAGAGAGGGAGACACAGAATCTGAAGCAGGCTCCAGGCTCTGAGCTGTCAGCACAGAGCCCAATGTGGGGCTCGAACCCACGAACCGTGAGATCATGACCTGAGCCAAAGTCGGATGCTTAACCGACTGAGCCACTCAGGCGCCCCTCATGGTAACTTCATTGAGAGGTTTTAATGTACATGTTATTGAAGTATAACATATTTGGAAAAGGGTATAGTTCACTAGTGTGCAACTCCAGGAGCCTCACAAAGCATTTACAAACCATTACTCAAATTAAGAAACAGAACGTGGCCAGCTCTTAAAGTCCCCTTGCTCCTATCCAGTCTCACCTGTCCAAGAATAACCACTATTATGATTTTGCATCAAAGACTATTTTTCCTGTTTTTGAAACTTTATATAATATGTAAATGAATAATAGAGAGTGTGCTTTTTTGTGTCCGGCTTAAAACTTTGTTTCAAGGAGACTTATCCATATTGTAGCATGTTATTATAGATTGTTCATTCTCACTGCTAAATAGTAAAATTATTTAAATATATCATAATTTGTTACATATCCTATTCCTGGTAGATATTTGGTAGATACTACTTCCAGTTTTGGCTATTAAGTTTATTGCTTT
The DNA here is from genome assembly GCF_003009895.1 of Hyaena hyaena. Taxonomy (NCBI): domain Eukaryota; kingdom Metazoa; phylum Chordata; class Mammalia; order Carnivora; family Hyaenidae; genus Hyaena; species Hyaena hyaena. Next base: position 493,289 of record NW_024081682.1, on the reverse strand, counting down.
ATGAATATTTGCAAACATGTCTTTGGTGAACAGATGTACATGTGTGTGCTGGGTATATACCTAGGAGTAGGACGGAAGGGTCATAGGATATGTATCTATTCCGTTTTAATTGTACTACCAGATGGTTTTCTAACATGGTTGCAGATGTATACTCTCATTATCAGAGGATGAGGGTCTAGTTACTTTAATTTCCCACCAACACTTGATGTAATCTGTTCATTCTGGTAGTGTACATGGAATCTCACTGGGGTTTTAATTTTCATTTCCCTGACGAACTGTGAAATTGAGCACCTTTTGACCTGGCCACTTACATGTCCTCTTTTGAGAAATACACATTCCAGTCTTTTTCCCATTAAGAAAATTGTGTTTCCTCTTTCTTATTGATTTGGAAGTATTCTTTATATCGATCTTTTCCCAGGTATATTTATTTCAAATTCCTTCTCCTACTCTATTGGTTGTTTCACTCTTGGTAAAATTTTGCATGGCTTTTAATTTTCTGAAATTACAAACCAGAAAAATACAGGGCTGCTAGTTCCATTTGAATTTCAAATAAACAACAGATAATTTTCTAGTAAAAAGTATGCCTCAATATTTATAGCGCATACTTAAATTTTTTTTAATGTTTTATTTATTTCTAGGAGAGAGAGAGAGACAGCATGAGCAGGGGAGGGTCAGAGAGAGAGGGAGCCACAGACTCTGAAACAGGCTCCAGGCTCTGAGCTGGCAGTCAGCACAGAGCCCGACGCGGGGCTCGAACCCGCGAACCGCGAGATCATGACCTAAGCGAAAGTCGGACGCTTAACTGACTAAGCCACCCAGGAGCCCCTATAGTGCATACTTATAAGTACTTACCTATAGGGATATTTTTATAATAAAATTATTCACTGTTTATATGAAATTCAAATTTTACTTGTTGTCTTGTATCTTTATGTGCTACGCCTGGCAACTCTATTCCTGAAGTTTTTCTTTGGGGAATCAAATGTTATTAGGAGACAAAACAACACTGATGAGGAGGGGGCACTCAGTTAACCAATTAGATAGAACCTTTTGGTCAGGTTTGGAATACATCCAACATACATCAAAGGATTATGGAATATTGCTCCCCCTTTTTCTTAAAACTTAAACTCTTTGTATATTTTAATTAAAAATCCCTAAATAGTTGTTATTGGACATATAACATATTCTTATAGGTGGGGGTCTATTCAATTTTGACTTTTCATCTCTTTGATTCTGAACCATGCATTTGGTATTCAGTGGCCAGTATTAGTAAAGGTCCAACTGAGAAAACAGTTGGGGAGAGGGAGGGAGGCAAACCATGAGAGACTCTTGAATACTGAGGACAAACTGAGGGCTGATGGGGGTGGTGGAGAGGGGATGGGGGGTGATGGGCATGGAGGAGGGCACTTGTTGGGATGAGCACTGGGTGTTATATGGAAACCAAATTGACAATAAACTATGAAAGAAAAAAAACTAGAAAGAAAAAGAAACATGTAGATTTCTTTTAAAAATTTATTTAATGCCTCAGCTATTGTTTCTGTTTGCTTTCCTCAGGCTTCTTAACTGCTTTTTTCAAAGTCAAGTTATTCTTTCCCTCCCTCTACTTACCATGTCATGTTTACTAAGTGACTGAGTAGTATGGAGATAAAGTATAGGAGAAATAGCTATTAGTGTGGCTGATGTAAAAAAGAGAAGATGTATTAAAAGGAAAAGGTAGGTAGAAATTGGAGGGTGGATACTAGAAATCTAGCCAGTAGAGCTAATTCGGAGGATGGTAATAACTTCCTGGAGTAAGAAGTTCCAAGGAAGCTAAGGAGGGGAACTTATGAAAGAGAAAAAACTAGAAAAGAGGGTTTAATTTAATAAATGGTATGTGAGCAACATGTTTGAGCCCTCTGTCAGGATTTGAAAATATCAGAGGATAAAATGAAATTTATATTTAAGATAGGTTAAGGAGATGGAATAATCTTTTAGAAATTGAAATGAATACTACTAGTCATATGGTGACAGAGAATATGAAAGTTGTGTGGAAGCAAAAAAAAAAAAAAAGACCATGAATCCAATTGAAAGCAGTATAACACATCAGAAAGTGCTCTTGGAAGGAAACTCAGAGACTGTGATCTGGTCTTGATCTCTCCATCATTGAGATACTGGACAATTTAGTTAGCAGCCATGCCCACCATTTTCCACAACTATGAAGCAAAGGCATTGGTCCCTGCTACACAGAGTATGGTTCTGAAGCTGCGGCTGCAGCATCTGGGAAATTGTAAAAAAATGCAGTATCTTGGGCCTTTCCCCAGGGCTATTGAATCAGAATCTCTAGGTGTAGGCCCCAGCAATCTGTGTTTTAACAAGCGTTCTAGGTGATTATATACTTTTCTGATGTTTGAGAAGTGCTGGCCTACCCTAATGCCCTTCAGACTTTAATGTACATCAGAATCAGGGGGCTTGTTAAAATTCTGGGTTGCCTGGGTGACTCAGTCGGTTAAGCGTCCGACTTCAGCTCAGGTCATGATCTCATGGTTTATGGATTCGAGCCCCACATCGGGCTCTGTGCTGACAGCTAGCCCAGAGCCGGAGCCTGTTTCAGATTCTCCCTCTCTCTCTGACCCTCCCCTGCTCATGCTCTCTCTCTCTCTCTCAGAAATAAATAAAACATTAAAAAAATTTAAATACAGATTCTGGTTCAGTAGGTCTGGGTTAGGTCTAACAGGTTCTTGGGTGAGGCTAATACTACTGATCAACAGACTACATTTTGAGTAGCAGAGATCTAGAATGATCTCTCTGAATTTCCCTTTGAGCTAAAAAGTGAGACAGCATTATTTCTTAGAATATTAAAATTATTAGGATTATTAAGAATATTAAGGAGAAAAGTAAGAAAAAAGGTAAAAGTGTTTATATCAGTATACACATTTATATGGATAGTGTTTATGAGGTAGTTATTCATAGCAATTGTATTGTTCTAGAGAAGAGTAAAAGGCAAATTAAAGTTTGTTTCTATACCCACTCTATTAGGAGCCATGTTTGCATTTTAAGATTAGGTTATTCTGGAAAAATCTATGTAGGGAAAAAGACATCCTGATTACTGTTGCTCTTATAGTAGTATGTGTATAGTGTGCTTTCCCCAAATCATGAACTTTTGTGAGTTTGTACTTATACAAGATCCACCCACTTGAAAGTGTTTGTATACAGACACACACAGATTCTTCATGGCAGCAAATGAGGACAGATTTCTGAGCCAGCGTAGGCCACAAATGTCTTGGCCCTGACATAGCTCCCAGGACTGAGGAATCCCAGCCTATACCACATTTTAACAAGGCAAACCCCAGACTCTTCAGAGTTCAAGCTACGGGAAGTGGCAGGAAGCTCTTGGCAGGGAGCCCCTAGGCCTGAAGATTGACTTGGAAATTTAAATGCACAAGTGTCTCTGAGCAGAAAATTGTCATCATAGAAGGCTGGCCTATCTTATACTATTATGGGAAAGGTGCAGAACAAGAGAAAAGGGTCAACTGAATGTTGGATGCGAGAAAGTTCTGTCCTCCCGTACCTTGTAATAGAAAGGGATATGAATAGGGAAGAAAGGATGGATCAGAATTTCATTTTGTCAATATTGATGATGATTATATATTTTAATCCCTTTAAGTGTCAGTCTCTTTTTCAAAGATTCATGTATCTTATTTAGTCTCAACAATATCTTTGTGAGCTAGGCTCTATTCTTAACTCCATCTTACATATGAGACAATAGGTCACAAATTGGTTAAGTAATTTGCACAGGGTCATACATCAGTGAAATGGTGAGAGCTTATAATAAGTTAGAGAGTATAATTTATAAAGCAACCATGTGTTTCTTGATGCTAGTTAGATCAAATATGAGCTGGAGTGTGTTTAACTTAGTGTGGAGTAGCAGAAAAGTCTGGGAATTTGAAATAGGAATGTTCACTCCTAACATTGCCACTGATTAGGATGTAGTAGATTGCAAAAATGGCTTCAAGTCTTCCTTTTTCTTTAACCCATCCTTTGGAATGAGACTTTGTAGCAACTCTGATCAAGAGGTGGAGTTTATTTTTCTGCTCCTGGTCTTGTGACTGGCTTTGGCCAATCAAATATGACAAAAGTAAAGCCTGAGTCACCTCAAGAGGATTTGCATGCTTCTGCTCTCTCTTTTGGAACATTGCTAACATCATAAGACTTAGTCAAGACTAACTTGCTGGAGGATGGAAGATGTGTGGCTTAATCACCTTCATTGCCCAGACTATAACTGTTCATAATCTACTATCATTTTAGCCAGCTTGCCTCCAGCTGACTCACCATGAATGAATTCAGCCAAGATCAGCTGAGTTTGGCCCAGTTCAGCAAGGCTGCCTGCATGACTCATAGTCTTATAAGTAATAATTTAGGTTGATGTTTTAGGGCACTGAGTTTGGGGTGGTTTGTTATGCAGCAGTAGATAACTGACATTTTGCATGATCCAGGGGAGCCCCTTAAGCCCTATAGAATTTTCACAGAACACAGGTGAGGGTGAGACCACCCTCTAAACATCTCATAATTACCTCATCTTCATTTTTGTAGGGTGTGATATCCCATTCAGCTTTGTTTAAAGTTGGAGCCACCTTTCTTCTCTGTTATAGTTATTTGTTCTCTGCATACAAGGACTAATTCTCAAGGTCCATCATAACTTGGGACCCACCACATGAACATGTTGGCAGCCCAATATGATAGATCTTGTTCTCCACCCTTTATGTTGGACTTTCATTCATAGTGGGGGTTTTTCCTTCTCTTAACTTCTGGGAGATGCTCAGCAATCCACCAATGTGTACATGTGGTTTGCCTCTTTGAAGCTTTAATTAGTGGCGTCTTGAATCTTGATTGCTTTGGTGGTGGCCAGTAAGTCTGACTTCCCAAAATGAATACCCAGAGGGTGTGAAACATGCTCATTCATTAGATTCAAGAATAGCAGAGAGATCTTCGTTGTGAACATTCAGGAAGATACTGCATTTTTTTTTTTTTTTTTGGAAACTCCCTGTTAGTTTGGTAGGCAGATAAATGATTGGTTGATGAGAAATAGTTTGCTTTCTACCGAGGATGAACTTTCTTTGGCTATTAATAATGTTAATTTAAATTCTGGGCAGAGGACAATTTAATCTGTTGACTATGATATAGATTCCTGTAGCTGCTGTGTGAAGGGATAAGGTTTTCTCTGTTTTCTAAAAAGGGAAGAAAAAAAATCTCAGTTTTGTTGGAGCTGAAGCTTTCTGAGTGTGCCACATGTGTGTGGTTTAGCTGGCGACCGTGGTGTCTGTATGTATGTGGTCATAGATTTGTTATAACCTCTTGTCTGCCAAGTTAAGACCACCAGTTCCATTTTAATTCTAAGTTAACCTCAGGCTGGAGCCAATCCACATTGCTTGAACATAAACGTTGACACTCAATCCACTCATCCTTTTGGCCCCACAATTTGTTTTTCTTTTTCTTTTTTTCCTAAGGGAGTTTGAACATTTGTTAGCAATCCAAAACCAACACTTCGTATACAAGACATAGTGATTACATAATCCTTTATAGGTTCTTATACTTTGACTATATTGCAAACTTTGCAGTGGTTTCATAAAAAGTCTCAAACTGAAGAACAGTTTCTAAATGGTATCCTTGGAGCTAAGACATCACATTTTACTATGGTGATAATTGGGATTCTTTGGAGAAATAAAGAATCAACACATTAATTGGAGGCCTCTATTTTTCAAGAATGGCTTCAGGGGTTCCTGGGTGGCTCTGTTGATTGAGCATCCCAACTTGAACTAGAGTCACGATCTCACAGTTTGTGTGTTCAAGCTCTGCATTGAGCTCTATCCTGATGGCTCAGAGCCTGGAGCGTGCTTTGGATTCTGTGTCTCCCTCTCTCTCTGCCCTTTCCATACTCATACATTCTCTCTCTCAAAATAAACATTAAAAACTTTTTAAATAGCTTCAGACAGGCTTCTGATGATTGTGTCTTTTGAAATGGGAAAGATGGAAAGTTGTGGTGAAATCTGATATTACTTAGCCTGACAGTGCAAATTTAGGTGACAAGACAACAGTGTGCAAGGAAAATTGAATTACCTATTTTTTCCCTTGATTATAATTTCTAATCAAAGGAACAGTAGAAATGAGCCTGTTAGGCTAATTTTCAAAATTGATAGTCAACCAGTATGATGCACAAGGCTCTGACAGGCTTTTTGTCTTTAATTCTAAGTCTGAATTTAAGTCTGCTAATTCCTAGGCAATCCAAGCAATTGTGAGCTTGACAGAGTTGGGAATTTTTTTCCCTAATAGTGTTTTGTGGCATGCTTACACAGTGGGCTATGTGCATTGGTCCAATTACAAAAGTTACTTGATTTAAATATATTTCTATATTTGGAGTTATACTTGTTCTCTGGGACAGCCTTCCCTCTTTCCAGAAACCTCACTCAGTGACTTGTTTGCAGAAGTAACCAGTTAGACACTTTGTGAAATTGCCAAATGTTCCTCTCTTAGTAACTACCCAAGTTTTACAAACATCACATTATCGTGAGTTAAAAATAATTCCTATTGGGCTGATTGGAGAAGAATGCCATAGTTAACTGCTAAAAACACTGGGAATATTATGGATGACACTAAGAAGAGAGCAGTTTCAGTCAATCACATCTGAATTCCTACTTATGGAAAGCTAACTTTAGTACTTACAGGACTCTTCTAGGATGGAAGGTGGGATGTCAAGGGCAGAGTGGAAGAATTTGTAGCTTGAACTCATCAAATAATATAGGTAGAAGCTCCAGCTCAATCAACACAGCAGTGATTAGACATATTATTCAACCCCAACCAAGCCTCTGTTTTCTCATCTTTAAAATAGGGATAATGGCTTGAAGGACTATAGTGAGGATTATATTGGACACTCTGTGTCTAGTGATTGACCTGATCCCCTTGCTAGCTACCTGCTTTCTTGCCTTCCTGCATTTTGTCTTATCATCCTCCATTACAGAATACAGCCTAAGCTTCCTAACATGACATGCTAAGCCTTCCACAGTTTTTCCTTAGCTTACCTTTCAGTTGTGTCTCTCCCCAACCCTGCAGCCCCACAGACATCTAATTCTGGCCAGGCCATACACCTCCATGCCACATGGTTCATGTCATTCCCTCGCCAGAAATATCCCTCTATTTCCACTTATATGACAATTCCCACCCTTTAAAACTCAGCTCAAACACAACTTTCTCCAATAAGCTTTTTCTTTTTCTTTATTTTTTAAAAAAATATTTATTTATTAGAGAGAGAGACAGACAGAGGACAAGAGAGGGAGAGACACAGAATCTGAAACAGTCTCCAGGATCTAGGCTGTCAGCACAGAGCCCGACATGGGGCTCGAACCCATGGACCATGAGAATATGATGAGCCAAAGTCAGATGCTTAACTGACTAAGCCACCCAGGTGCCACTCCAAGAAGCTTTTTCTTAACTGATTCATCTTTATTCTGGTCTTTTTAAGCCCTTCTTTATACTGCTAGTTTGGTGTCCTTTGTTTTTGCTTAGCATTCACATTCTGAATAAGAACGTTATGCCATTGTTACTACCATTATTCCACTTACACTTTCACCTCTCTGTCTTTGACTATATTGAAAACTTTGCAGTGGTTTCATAAAACATCTCAAATTGAAGAACCATTTCTAAATGATATACTTGGATCTAGGACATCAAATTTTAATTTTTTGGTTGCATGATTCCTAGGTCCATTTAGGTTCATTCTTTCAATGAGAATTTTTATTAAAAAAAATTGGGCTTTATTAGTCATATTCAAGTTGGATTGACAAGATATGTACACATGAAAATCTTTGAATTGCTGATAAGAGGAAGCCTGGAATTCCAAGCCCACTTCTTCAGGAATGAGGAAAATAAAGCCAAGAGAGATTGATAGGCTTGACAAAGTCAATATAACTTGGTAATACAGAGAAAAAGAGACCCAAATGGTCTGACTTCCAACCCAGGTGGTCTGATTTCCACTGCAGGAGAGCAAGAGCCCTTATGAGGAATAGTTGATTTAGAAATCAGCATCTGTTTTCCTTCTTTTGCTAACAGTTCTTTGATTTTCCTTTGGGGACTCAAACTTCAGCTATCCATCCTTTTGGTCCAGTTGAGAAGGGTAATTCTGCAGTACTAAGGGTAGACATGTGGCCCAAGCCAGATGAATTAGCATGCTCTATACCTTGAGCAACAGTGATTGGTTTATGAAAGGCATATGATTCAGCTTAGCTCATTGAGATTCAATTCCTGAACTTTTGCTTAAATTGTGAACTGGAAAACTCTATGGGATTGTTAACCATGAAGACGGTGTTAGCCTTTATCTATTGGGGGTCACCTTGCAGAGGGCTTAATGAGGCTAACTCAAAGAAACAAGAACCTAAGAGGCAGGGAAAAGGAAGAGGAGGAGGAGGAAGAAAGTAAGAGCAATAGAAAATGAAGGAGAACATGGAAATAAATATATCATTTGAACCCTTAGACTCAGCTGTAGTTTAAGCACTGTATCTTGGAAGTTTTAGACACATGAGTTAACCAGTTTAAGGATTTTCTTGTTATTGAGAGTCTATCATCTAGCTTTTTTCCTTGTCCACGTCTAGAGAAATTCTTAATACCTTAATTCTAAGATTTGCTGGCTCAGTTACTCAAGTGTTCCTATCTTTCTGAACCTCAGTTTCTTTATATGTTGAGTCCAATAACACCTTCATATTTGGAAAGATAGAGTAAGGTATACTTCTAAGCATTAGCACAGGCTGGATGATCATTTAATGGCATTTATTATGATTATTAATTTGGTGTATCACGGTTTGAGATTTGGATGCCATAGTGATTCTTCATGTGTGCATGATTTGTTTTAATTTTCAAATGTGGAACTAACATTTTAAGTATGTTTGCAGGAATATTATCAGTATGCCTCCATTAAAAGCATAATGCATGTATATATTTAAATTATGTGGTGCCTTCTATCTGTCAACCCTTATTCCAAGCATTTTACAAATATGAACTCATTTAATCCTTATAACAAATCGAAGAGGTAGGTTTTGATATTTTTTTTTCCATTTTACAGACAAATAAGCTGTGGCACTTATGAGGTTAAGCATCTTTCCCATTGTCATATTGTTAATAGCAAACCTGGAGCTTGAATGAGGGAATCTCATGATGTAGGCCATACTTTTTCCCACTCTGCTTTGTACCTCTTGATAAAAGTCTGTGGGCCATGGTCACATGACTAATAGAAGCAGCATCAACTGGGAACTTGGTGGAAATGCAAATTCTCAGGTGTCTTCCCAGAACTACTGAATCAGAAACTTTGGGGGTGAGACCCAACAAGTTGTGTCTTAGTAAGCCCTTTAGGTGATCCTGGTTTGGGCTAAAGTTTAAGAACCCCTCTCCTGTGTCTTTAATTCTAAGCTATAATTCACAGATTGCATGCTCTTAAAGATTTGGGCCTTATAATGCGATCAGTGATTCTATATATTTCAATAAGTAGTTTTTGAATGCCTACTATGTGCTAGCTACTATTATACTTGAAGGTGTTGCTCTCCAGAGCAAAACAGTCCAATAAAGATGTAAATAAATACAAGATCCCAGTTGTCAATTCTGATAATTTCCAGGAAGGAAAGGAGAAGTGTGATACTAGAGCATATGACAAGAGGTTGGAGATGGTAGGACTTTGACTGCACATTGCAGTCACCTGGGAACCTTAAAGATACCAGTTCTCAGGCTGCCTCACAGACCAACCAAATCAGAAAGTCAGCGGTTGGGCTCAGCATCAGTATTTTTTAAAAATTTATTTTAATGTTTTATTTATTTTTGAGAGAGAGAGATAGAGACAGCATGAATAGGGGAGGGTCAGAAAGAGAGACACACACAGAATTCGAAGACAGGCTCTAGGCTCTGAGCTAGCTGCTGGCACAGAGCCCGATGCAGGGCTTGAACCTACGAACCATGAGATCATGACCTGAGTTGAAGTCAGATGCTTAACTGAGCCACCCAGGTGCCCTACAGCATCAGTACTTTTAAAGCTTCCAGGTGATTCCAATGTGCAGCCCAGGTTTATATCCACTATAATGCAGTGTGTGTAGGAAGTATTTAGGGATGATGGAAGAGAAGGGAGAATGATATCATTATCAAAACACAGAGACTTTGATACAGTAAAAAAAAAATAACAAAACATAAAAACCTTAAGATTTGCCTATCCATAATGCACTCATTTAATATAATACATTTAACACATTGACAAATAGATTAGCTTCTAATTACAAACTAGTAATATATATTTGGATTAGAAGGCCTACTAGGAAGGTACAGGTGTAGGTATTATACATATAGAATATCAATATGAGTAAGATATGAAAATAGAATATGAGTTTAGCTTAGAGGATTCTGCCACTTATTTCATGTAAAAACTTTCAATAGACATGTATGTAGTCACTACTAAGCGCTTTCTACTAGAAGCTCTGAAGATGAAACGGATTTGCAAAGCTTCACTCTCAGCAATCTCAGCGTCTGCTAAGGTGATGCTTCTAGAAAAAGCATCTCTTTTCTTTTTTTTTTTTTAGAGAGAGCAAACAGGGGATGGGCAGAGAGAGAGGGTGAGAATCCCAAGCAGCCTCTACTCTCAGTTTGGAGCCCCTACGCTGGTCTTGATCCCACAACCCTGAGATCATGACCTGAGATGAAATTAAGAGTCAACCAACTGTGCCACACAGGCTCTGTGGAAAAGTGTCTTTTGTTTACATGATTATGGTTATATATCAACTCAGGTGGAAAATAATTTTAAAATATTTCATGTGAAAATAATTAGAAAATATTTGAATTGTGAATCTGCTCAATGCTTATTTCCAAGGCTATTTAAGTAACTGAATATAATTTGTTGAAGAAAGTACATTGTCTGAGACTAAAATGTGAGAGATTGTATCCTTGGCCCTGAATTAATTGGTCCCCTATATCCACACACTGGGAAATTAGATTTTGCAACTCTGGGCTGACCTTGTGATTTGCTTTGACCAATGGAAAGCAGAGGAATAGATGAAATGCCACTTCAAAGTCTTGGCCTTAAAAAGTCTTGCATGATTCTATTCAGCTAATCCACTGGAGAATATCAGAGTCCCATGGCCTAATCACTCCCATTGCCTCACCCAACAGCCAGTCAACAGTCCCATACTCAGAGGTACCTAGATGAACCACAGGGACCACAGACCATGATGAAGTCCAGCGAAGATAATAAGCAGGATCCATCTGCCTAAATTGCTGACCTTCAGAATCATAAGTAAAACAGTTATTCCTTTAAGTCATTATGGCAATAGGTAACTAATAAACTTTAGGAAACTTTAAAATAGTTTTCTGTAACATGTTTTGTGAAATGAGTCAGGAGATTTGCTCCTGAACAATAACCCTTGTGAGAACAATGCTAACTAAAAGTTATGGATACTAACTATACTTTCTCTATTAAAACCGTTAGCTTCTGCTTTTTTACTGTAATATAATTATCAAATTACAGGGAGGTTTAAAAGTAGCAGTGATTTATCTGTCTTGGTAGAAATGAGAACATTAAAGGAATATGTTGAATTTGTAATTGTGTGACATGTTATTTACTTGCAGCAGTGATTTTGGAGTAAGAGGCTCCAACAGGGATTTTTGTTCATTGAAAAAATAATCACAGAATTCTGGCTCCTTATTCCAAGGCCATAAAAAATTAAAGTGCATAAAATAGGACACATGAACAAGTAATTTTTTCTTTCTCTCACCTTATATGTGTGTGAAAGAGGGAGATAGACACAGACAGACAGACTGCATTTGCTTTATTATCAGTCTTGATAGGCTATGGAGGAGAAAGCCACTTGATCTTGTCATGAAACGTCTTTAACACATCTCACAGAGTGTGGGATCTTCTTTCAGGCCCCCATGTTTGAGTGCCATTTGCTAACGAGGCCTTTTCCGTTGAGTAAGGAAGCTGAGTCACTTGTTGGACGTGTGGACAAGAGGAGAAAAAGGCATGAGAAATATGCTTACAACTATAGTTAGCTGAGGGGTTCTGTTGTATGGTTGTATATTTTGGGTTATGCCACTTTACTCCTATCTGTATTTGTTTTCTATCTTCAAGACATTTGTATATACATAAAACACTAGAATCCCAAGGCCAGGGAGTAGAAATTTTAAAAAATATTATACTCTGTTTTTATTTTTAAAAATCAGTTCTTTGCTATGTTCTTGAAATATCCATCTTTAGTACATAATGAGGTCTGTGCATTGGTTTGCTGGGTCAGGGGTGTAGTGGTTCTCTCTGTCCATTTCTGGCAGAATTATTCTCAATTTTCCTTTGAGTGGAGACTGAGGGGACCACCTTCCATGGACCACTGGTCTGTTGAAATAATTCAGAGGCTCACAGGTGAGACAGTGTCCTGCAGTGGAATTGAGACTGACTGGAGGTTGGGAGACTTGGCTTTGAGTTTTGCCCTGCCACTCTTTACTGAGTGATCTTGGGTAAGTTATTGAGCCCGCTAGGTCCCATTTCACTCAGAGAACAAGAAAGTTGGTGTTGACATTCTCTTAGTTCCTTTGTAGCTATTTCTTATGACAGTAACTGGGCAGTATTGGAAGACTGTACTCACTGACACGGCTCCTATGTACATGATTTTCATTTGTTTCACCTTGATCAAGAGCTTAAATACTAGGCTAAAGAACTTTAAGATGTTTCCCCCACAAAACTTCCCCATCCAGCTTTCTAAGAACTGCACTATGAACTAAAAAGTCCTTAATGGTTTAGTGCCCATATCCAGGTAATATTTACAGTTGAATGTTGATTATGAAATAATTTAGAGATTTTTTCATTTAATATGTTTAAAGTGAAAATCTTGATGCATAAAAGGATATATTTTAGTCTTTTAATGGTTTTTACTCATATGTACTTAGAATAATGCATGTGATTCAATGTTTCTGGAACTCCTTATCAGAGGAATTACAAGCCTTCTAGCAACTCCATCAGCCGTCTCTTCAGAAACATACTCCAGTTCAAATGTTCAGTTGTAGAGCTTTATTGTTATCCAGAGGATGATGCTGTGCTTTTAAGGGAAGAAAGCTTTCCTTTTTGGGAAAGATTTCTGATCAACTTTGGCTAAGAATTAAGCAATGGTTTATGGGTTTCAGTTGACCCATTTGTATGGGTCTAGGCAAAATGAGTTTTCTATTGATAGGATGTCTCCTCTGATTATGTTTTATCTTTGGAATGGGATCTAAGGATGAAAGAAAGAGAGATGATGAGAAATTTTTTCCCTTCCTTGAGAAAGCTTGGGAGGAAGGCATTATATGCCACATAGTACCTCCTTCATTTCATGGATGTGTCTGTGCTTCACATCCTGAAATTTGTGTGATTAGATGCACTTTCACTGGTGTCAGACACTTAAGGACAGTGATGTGGAGGACTAACCCTTTATCCTACATGTCATTTTTCTCTATTATACTGAAGACAATTGGGACAGGCTGATTTATGTGTTGAATTCTTTTTAAAAAAGTTTTTTTATAGTTTATTTTTGAGACATAGACAGAGCATGAGCAGGGGAGGGGCAGAGAGACATAGAATCTGAAACAGGCTCCTGGTTCTGAGCTGCCAGCACAGAACCCGATGCAGGGCTCAAACCCATGAACTGTGAGATCATGACCTGAGCCGAAGTCGAACGCTTAACCGACTGAGCCACCCAGGTGCCCCAATATGTTGACTTCTTACAGTATTCTTACAGTATTTTTTAATTCGCACTGTTCACTATGTTCATATCCTAAAATTTAGAAATCTTGAGAGTGATGATCTAGTAGGTATTTTTGGTGTTATGCATGTTCACTTTAAAAAAATTTTTTTTAAGGTTTATTTAGTTTTGAGAGAGCAAGAGAGAGAGAGGAGAGAGAAAAGAGGAGAGAGGGAGATAGGGAGAGAGCGAGCGCGAGAGAGAGAGCGCTTGAGTTGGGGAGGGGCAGAGAAAGAAGAGGACAGAAGATTCAAGGCAGGCTCTTCCCTAACAGCAACAGGCCTGATACAGGGCTCGAATTCACAAACCAGGAAATCGTGACCTGAGCCAAAGCCAGACATTCAACTGACTGAGCCACCCAGGTGCCCTGGTGTTCAATTTTTATTTTTATTTTTTTTATTTTTTTAATTTTTTTTAAATGTTTTTATTTATTTCTAGGAGAGAGAGAGAGACAGCGTGAGCAGAGGAGGGTCAGAGAGAAAGGGAGTCACAGACTCTGAAACAGGCTCCAGGCTCTGAGCTGGCAGTCAGCACAGAGCCCGACGCGGGGCTCGAACCCACGAACCGCGAGATCATGACCTAAGCGAAAGTCGGGCGCTCAACCGACTAAGCCACCCAGGCGCCCCGAGTGTTCAATTTTTATTAAAGTGAGATTCTCATTTGGGAAAGTGAAGATATCATATTCAGACAGCTTGATGAATTTTACGAGCTGAACACACATGTAACCAACACCCAGATAAAGGAACTATCCTTTTTCAGCTCCTTGGAACTCTTTCTTCTGCTCCCTCCTTGACCAAGTATAACTTCTTTACTGACTTCTTTACATAAAATGAATCATACAGTATTACTTTTTAGGGTCTGGCTTCTTTCACTCAACATTATGGTTGTGGGATTCATCTATATCATTCTCACTGCTGTGTAGTAGTCCATTGTATGAATATACACAATTCGTTTATCCATTACACTGTTGATGTGTGTTTGGGCAATTTCAACTTTGGGACTATTAGGAATAATGCTGCTCTGAACATTCTACTGCCTATCTTCTAGTGAACTTATGTTAGTTACAGTTCTCTTGGAAATATTCCTAAGTATGGTATTTGTGGGTCATAGGTATACATTTTTCTAAGTATAATATTAGAGTTGGGTATGCAGAATTATGAAATTGATTATGAAACAAAAATAACTTTCTTTGAAACATAAGAGTTGTTTGGAGAAAAAAGAATGAAATGAAGAAACATAACATTTCATTTGTGAGAATGCATTCCAGGTCTTCTGAGCTAACGTTGTTTGTTCTTATATCTGAATGGCAGAACTGTGAAAGTCTGCTGACATGGCTACTTTCTGCTGGGCTGATCCTGCCCTAGTGTTCTTGCCACATAAACTCTTCTAGCCCAAACCTTGAAAGTATTGTGGGAAGTGACATTAGTTCTTTTTTGTTCTTTTCCGGCACCAGGTTGCTCATCTCTCCCTGTTCCCATTTGAGGTAATGTACATCTTGAGTTGTCAGGATGAATCATGACTCTTTCTGAGACACACATGGAGACCAAATTTGTGACTAATAGACAAATCCTGTGGACACAGGCTCAGCCACCAAGAGCCACCCTTGCCCAGGCAAGTTTAGGCCCGAGGTACAACTTCTGACAGCTAGCAGGAAAAGCAAGCGTTGGCAGAAGAGTTGTGTTTGTTTGCTTCTCTGATTTTGAAGACATATAGTTTTCTCTTAGCTCCTTCCATTTCCTCCAGAAAGTTGTATTAGCTTATTTATGGTGCCTCATATTTGTTTGCCTGTTCATGCACATGCTCAGAAGCTAGGGGCTGTGGCAGGAATGGAAGCCGGGAGGGAGATGTGGTCTCGAAGTTGATTTCAGGGATCAGTGGGCTTTACAGTCCTCCTGTCCATCTTTTAATGTCTCTGACTCTCCCCCTTTGCACAGATGTCATTGGATTAAAATGGTGGAGGACGTGAAAGCATTAAAGAGAAATGAAATATGAATAGGGACAATGAAGATCTTTGAGTGGTAGGTATTGATTATCTGCATAGATGTTTCAGGTCTTCTTAGATTTTCTTGGAAGTAGTTTTCCCAATTGGTTGGCTTTCTCAGACATTCCTTAACAATGTGTGTGCATATGTATTAGAAGGATGTCACCACCAGGTTTTGCAATCACCTGTGTGTTGTTGGTTCTGCAGCATTTTCATGGAACCAGCCCTCATAACTGCCAAAGAATATTTGAATTGGTTGGCTACAAGTAGATATTTCCTTGTGTATGAGTTGGGTGACATTTAAAATCCCTTGGAATTCACCTCTCTACTTTGAAGCATCCTTCTGCCTTAATGCCACCCAGAGGAGGCCTTACTGTCTCTTGCTTGAAGGACAGAAGAGGTGGGACTTCATTTAGTTTCAAGAGACTGGACAGTTTCATTCTCACATGCTGAAAGCACCATGTTTGTTGAAAAGAAACTTTCAGTCACCTCAATTAAGCACAGATAGTTTAATTTAACTTGTTTTTCACTGCAACAGGTTATTTTTTCTGGCACAGAGCCATCCAGGGAACTTATCTATAAGTTCCCCCAGATAATCTCCATCTTCCTGCAGTTTTCTTTGTGATGTTCAGATTCTCACTGCAGTGGCATATTCCATTTTTTTTTTCTTTCTGTCTTTATTGGGTTTTCTTGAGCGGTATGCTTTACATCATTTGAAGGTATAGAGATTGGTGGAGGTTTATAGGTTTCCCCTTCACAGATGTGCAACCTCCAGAGGTCAAGATTGTTTCCTAAAGAACTGGAAGACTCCAAAAGTGGCAGTCCCCATTCCTATATTCAGTAATTCATCTCTGTCTCAGACTAGGGGTTGTTGTTATCCTTACATAGAAGGGTGTATTGCCATGTCTGGGTAGAGAGGTAGGGATGGAAAAATTAGCACTGAGGAAAGAAGTGTCATTAAGCTCTATCATAGTGCTTTTTAAAAAATATTTATTTATTATGAGAGAGAGAGAACGAGCAGGTGAATGGTGGGGGGAGAATCTTAAGCAGGCTCCATGCTCCGCATGGAGGCTGACATGGGGCTCAATCCCATGACCCTGGGATCATGACCTGAGCTGATACCAAGAGTTTGATGCTTAACTGACTGAGCCACTCAGGCACCACTACCACAGTGCTTTTCAAAGTGTTGTGGTCCTTGGTTGTACAGCATCATCACCACTTGGGAACTTCTTAGATGGCAAACTTACTGAATTAGAAATTGCTGGGCCCAGCAATCTGTGTTTTAGCAAGACTGAAAAAGGTTTAAGTCTGGGATCAACTTCTCTTGTGAAAGATTGCCTTTGCCAGTCTTAAATATTAAGGCATTATAAACTTTGGGAGAAGTATCTTTAAAGGTTTTTTTTTTTGCCATTTGCTTTTGGTTTTCAGTGGTGGTAATTTTTATTGGGAATAAGATTACATATATAAAATAAACACATATAAAATATTAGCTGTAATTTTAGTCTGGGCTCTCTTTTCTCCAGGGAAGAATAATAGTAGAGCTGCTGTGAAGAATACTGAATATCTATCTCTTCACTTTGTGTATATGAAAAAAGTGTGTCTAATTTAGACTTGTAATCTGAATGCCTTCTAGAGTAGTCTCTCCCTCTGAATAAAGTTTCTGCCTTTTGTTTTTTTAATGTTTCCTTTGTATGGTTGCTTCAAAACAGTGTTTTGGTTTTCTTTTTTTTTTCCTTTTATTTCTTTCTGGAAATTTCTTCTAGGGGTCCTTAATTATGGCTTCTCTTGAGTATATATGACAGCAGAAGACTCTGAGTCACAACTGCAAAGAATAGAATTTAGAAGAAGGATGTCTTACCACTGTCATGATTGTTGTTCCACAGATTGTCTACTGTGTGATAAACAAAGGACTGGAGGGCTCACTTCCTAAAATGTGACTTAGTTTGATTGAGGAGGAGAGAGCATAAAACAAGAAACACCTATGTGTTAATTTCCATGTCAAAATTTATGGAAAGCTTTGATGACTGCCTTTTTAATGGTCAATTCCATGTCTCTTAAGGTTCTAGTTGATGCATAGTAGTGTATCTCTAACCTGAAGTATGTGCAAGGGTTTTTGAAATGCACAGTGTACCTATCAAGTAGTTTATATTGTTGGCTGGTAACTTTCAGAACTTTCTTTCTTCCTTAAAACAAGCATAGAGTAGAAATATTAAAACTCCCCCAAAATGAGTTTTGAAACATAGATGAAAAGAACAGTTGATCCAATTGGAGAACTAGACATTAGTAAAGTATCCAAAATATAGTCAAATTAATTCAAACTTTAGGAATCAAAAGAGCTATATTAAAGAGACAGTAGTCTAACATAGAGACCTCTAATTAGTTATAAAATGATTTCTCAAGTATTTCAGGATGAAGATGAAGGTGATTAATTATGTCTGAACTAGTCAAGTAACACTGTAAAAACAAATGTAAACATCCAAGCTTATGCCTCAGACTAACCTTTTCTTTGAAAGAGGAAACCACAGGAGACCTCACAAATCATCAGGAAAAGAAGGCAATACAATTATATATTAGAGAACAAGTACTGGCTCAGTATTAAAACTGTTTTTCTCTTTGTAACTTGAAAGGTTTGCAGGAAATGTCTTCAAAAGCATTCCACACTAGGGGAAGTAGCTTAATGACAGCATTGCTGGTGGAGGCTGGGTGGTGAGGTCTGGAGCTGGAGCCTCAGGTCCCTGCCCACTTCAGTCACTCTGCTGTACCCTCTTTCCTATACCCACCACATGTAGCTGTCTTTATAGGGGCCAATTCTAGAGCCAGCTTGGACTCAGAATGCCATGGAACCCTGAGATACCTCTGTCTTATTTGTTTGTTTATTCTCTCCCTGCCAGTCAAATTGAGCATTTTATTAGTAAGGATAGGATTCTTGAATCAAATCAAGCTGATAGGATCAGGGAACTCTGTCTTCAAACTCATTTGACTGATATTAGTGTCAGTATTTTCAGAAAGTACTTAAAATCACTTTACTGAAGTATAATTTACATACAATAAAATTCCATATAAGTGTAGAGTTTGATTAATTAGGCTAATATATACAACTGTCCTGTCAATTAAGAAATATAGCATTATTATCAGTCTAGAAATTTTCTGTTGTCTCTTTTCAGTCATTCCTAACTTCTGCCCTAGGCAAACACTGATCTGATTTTTATCTCCATAGATTAAATGTATGTTTCCTAGAATTTCATACAAATGAAATCATACAGTATATTTACTTTTACATTTTACTTCTTTCACTCAAAATAATGTAAATGTCCAAATTTATATACTCCAGCTTAACATTTTCTTTGAAAGTGACACCATGGGAAGCTTTAAGAGTCCTTTAGGAAATGGAGTCAAATCTTCTGTTTTGTTGCACATATCAGTATTTAGTTCCTTTGCACCATGGTGTAGTATTCTAATCTCCTGCTAATGAATATTTGTTGTTTCCACTTTGGGGATATTGTAAATTAAGATTCTATGAACTTTTATGTACAGATTTTTTTGGGTCGACATATGTTTTGATTTCTCTTGAGTAAATACATAGAAGGTGGAATTGCTTAGTTATGTTTAACTTTTCAAACAACTCCCAAATTTATTTCCAGAGTGGTTGTTCACAGGTAATCAATGACAGTTTCCATTGTTCCACATGCTTGTCAATACTTTATATTATCAGTATTTTAAATTCTATGTTTAAGTGGCATGTCATTGTGGGATGATCAAATTTTTTCCTTTTTTTAAAAAAATTGAAATATAGTTCTCACACAATATTATATTAGTTTCAGGTGCACGATGTAGTGATTCAACAATCCTATACATTATGCAAGCTCACCATGCAAAGTTATTATAATATGATTGACTATAGTCATTATGCTGTACTCCCTATATCTTATGTATTTTATAACTGGAAGTTTGTACCTCTTAATCCCCTACACCTATTTTGCCTATCACCTCACCCACCTCCCTTAACTGGTAATAACCAGTTCTCTATATATATGAATCTGTTTCTGTTCTTGGTTTATTCATTTGTTTTGTTTTTTAGATTCCACATAAAAGTGAAATCATATGGTATTTGTCCTTTTCTGACTCATTTAGCATAATACCATCTAGGTCCATCCATGTTGTCATTAATGGCAAGATTTCATTCTTTTTTATGGTTAAGTAGTATTGTGTGTGTGTGTGTGTGTGTGTGTGTGTGTGTGTGTGTGGTCTGTCTGTCAGAGAGAGAGATTACACCTTCTTTACCCATTCATCTATCAGTGGACATTTAGGTTGCTTCCATATCTTGCCTATTGTAAATAATGTTGCAGTAAACATTAGTGGTACGTATATCTTTTTGAATTAGTGTTTTCATTTTCTTTGGGTAATACCCAGGAATGGAATTACTGGATCTTAAGATATTTCTATTTTTAATTTTCTGAGGAACCTACATACTCTTTTTTAATTTAAAAAAATTTTTTTCTTTTCTTTTTTTAATGTTTTATTTCTGAGAAAGAGAGAGTGCACAAGCAGGGGAGGGTCAGAGAGAGAGGGAGACACAGAATCTGAAATAGGCTTCAGGCTCTGAGCTGGCTGTCAGCACAGAGCCCTATGCGGGGCTCAAATCCACGAACTGCGAGACCATGACCTGAGCTGAAGTTGGACGCTTAACCGATTGAGCCAACCAGGCGCCCCTGCATACTCTTTTCCATAGTGTTTGCACCAGTTTACATTCCCACCAGTGGTACACAAGGGCTACTTTTTCTCTACATCTTTAATTAAAAAAAAAATCTCTGATCCTCTCTTGGGTTTCCTTGCTCATAATTTTAACAAGGGATCAGTCAGCTTATATGTAATGTAGAGATGTAAAAAATTGCCCAGATTGAAATGGACAGAGATTACTAGCTCATTTTCACAGCTCATTAATCATTGGCTTGTGATCAAACTGTGAACTTTAGGGTGTTATTTCTGTTTTCCTCCTTTCCTCGAAATTTCATTTACCTGAATATTGCATCTTTCAACATTGAAATTTGTTTAAAGAAGGCAAAAATTGAAGGAAGGCATTGTATTAGTTTCCTGTGACTACTGTAATAAATTACAATGCACTTGGTTGCTTAAAACAACAGAAATTTATTTTCTCATAGTTCTGAAGACCAGACAAAATCAGTTTTCCTGGACTGAAATCAAGGTGTCTCTATAAGGTGTGCTTTCTCCATAGGCTTTAGGGGAGAATAGTTTCTGGTGGCTGCTGGCATTTCTTGGATTGTGGCCACAATACTCCAATCTCTGCCTCTGTCTTCACATTGCTACTTCCTCTGTGTGTATCTGCCTCTTTCTTACAAGAGCACATGTGATTGCATTAATGGCCCAGCTGGATAATCTATGGTACTCTCTCTATCTTAAAATCCTTAACTTATATCTGCAAAGATTCTTTTTCCAAATAAGGTAATATTTACAAGTTCCAGGGATTAGGACCTGGTATATTGGTGGGAGGTAGATTTTTCAGCCTACTGTATGCATTCAGACTTAAAGATAGTTGTGTCTAAAGCTGAGGTTTCTTACCTCTTTTGAGGAAGAGCATCTAAAGGATGCCTTAGAGAATAAAAAAAAAAAAAAACTACATAAGCATACAGACTCCATGAACAATTCCTTCAGGTTCCTATGACCTTCTGGACCCCATCTGTGAATATCAGGAACAAAATGCCATGATAAATAGAAATGGACCCCAAAATCAAGCACTCTAGACTATTATTTGTTCATAATTCTTGCTTACCTCTGGCCCTGTTCATGGATTCTCTGTAGGGTAGAGTGTTTTTCCTCTACTGAGTTTGGTTTTGGTCACATGACTTGGCCAATGGGGTATAAGCAGAAGTGATAGTATGTAGTTCCAAATTGAGGCTTTTTGAAACTTGACAAGTTTCCATCACCCCTCTTGGAGTTTTGGTCTCTGCCATGAAAAGATCTTGCCTCAGATGGTAGTTGTCCCTTCTTCCCAGATCCTTGAAGGAAGATGTGTGGAGCACACCTGACCCTGAACCAAACCTGGGAGTCTAGCCTGGCCCAGAGAACCCCAAATAACTCCTTCTAAACCACACCTTACTTGAATATTTGTGTAAATGAATTAGCTGTTTGATGTAAGGCACTGAGATGTTTGTTAGGTAGCATTGTCACAGCAAAAGCTGATTGATATACCATATTCAAATTTCCATCTACTTTTCTACTCTGACATGCTATCTTGGACAATGTAGAAGAAAACCTTGGAGTACTCATTTCTTTCCTTTCTCTAAAATCCTAGAAGACTACTTAAGCAGTCAACTCTCCATTTCATTTTCCTTGCTGCCCTTAGGAAATGAGTCAAAAGGATTTCCTAAACTAAAAGGCATTCTAATCCCAAAAGAAAATGTTAACATCACTTTAACATCTCAGTGTCAAGTGGTTCATTACTCTAAAAAAGAAAATGAGCAAAATAAGCAGCTCTCTTTTCTCACTTAAAAGTAGATCCCAATTTCATAATATAGAGGGTCAATGGAAGGGGGAGGGAGTCTACCATCTTCTTTCCTGGAATCTGGGGAAACATTCATTTTCCTTCCTAATGTTTGATATTTGCTAACTTCAGGGATCAACAGAAGGAGATAGAGTAGGAGATGGGAGAAGTTGAGGGCTCAAATATCTGTGACTTGAACATCTGTATAATAGGCAATTACCATGCTTTCCTCATGAATTCCACAATATTCGTTGTGCTTTAGTTTCATTCTTAGGCAAAATTTCATTGTGTACAAGTATTTGTAAAACCTACGGAGGTTTGAGATTTGTTTTGGTAAAGAACAAAACAACAGAACAGTGTCCCCTTCTCTAAATTTCACTTCATTGTCTTTTTTTTAAATGTTTATTTTGGAGAGAGAGTGTGAGCAAGCCAGGGAGAGGCAGAGAAAGGAGGACAGAGGATCTGAAGCGGGATTTGTGCTGACAGCAATACCCAATTTAGGGCTCAATCCCACAGAACCATGAGATAATGCCCTGAGCTGAAGTTTGACACGTAACCAACTGAGCCTCCCAGCTACCCCATCGTTGTCTTAATTAATTAATGCCAGTGTGTCATATGCACTCTTGTAATCAGGATCACTGGTAGCAAGTTATAGCCAAGCTTTTAATATAGAGAAATGCTTATTAACCTAAAATTCCATTGTATGAGAATTTTTACTTAAACAAGATTTGTTGTTGTTTTTGTTGTATAATATTAGAAAAGCAAAGATAATAGAAATTTGTAGTTGTCTTAAATTAATTTCTTCCCTGAGTTCAGTATTAGGACTCTCCCTCCCCCCTAAAATTAGCAAATGATGGTTCGGGAAAAATATAAAGAACTGCTAATATAAAAGCAGCTCTAAAATTTGATGGTGCTTGATAGCATGCTAGGTAGAAGAATTAGTGGGTTGGGAAAACACTGTGTCTACAGATGGCAGTTTGTATATTTCTCTTTATGAGGTGGCTGGTGAAATAGAATGTCTATCATGTCAAGCTACTCTCACCTGTAATAGTGAACTTCTGAACTTTGTTCAGCTGGATATATTTAAAGTAATTAAAATGTAACAGATACAAAAGTGGTTCTATCCCATCCATTTATAGTTTCCAACATAAATTGTTACTTTGCATAGTACACTTAAAGTCAGGTCTGTTTTGTGTCAGAGCTAAATGAAAATGGAAAAATAAAGCCAGAGAAGATGCTAAATTTCACTGATGTAGTAAAAAGTAAAAAGGAAAGCAAAACGGCATTCCATTTTCCAAAAGGCTACCAGCTCTGCCTTTGATGTTGAGATTGTTCACTTACCATGGAAAGTGAAAGATGTTCCATAATCATTAAATTGTCATTTTCTCCCATCCTGAACATTGTAGTGTGTTTCCTGTCTTAGTGAAGCAAGATAAATTAGGTTCAGGAGTCTCCATGGAAAGGCCACTTTTCATTCCATATAATGCTGACCTTTTTTACCCCTCCCCCCCTTTCTAATGAATAGTCTTGAAGTCTCTTTACCTACAGATGCATTCCTGTCTCACAATGACATTCAGGTTGTTATACTTTTGTATAGTTTTATTCCCTTCTGAGGCATCATCTTCTCTGTAGTATTTAACTAGTTAGATGCTACTTTGTGCTTCATTTAAGGTGATGGGAGCTCCTTAACGTGTTTGTGTTTGTTGGAGATTTGATAGCACTGGCATTCCAATAGAAACTAACACACAAAAAATGTAAGGGTTATTTTATGTATGCATGTATGTTTAAATATTTATTTGAGAGAGAGAGAGAGAGAGAGAATGAATCCCAAGCAAGCTCCATGCTTAGCATATAGCCTGATACAGGACTTGATCCCACAATTCTGGGATTATGACCTCAGGCAAAATCAAGAGTCAGATGTTCAACTGACTGAGCCACTCAGGTGCCCCAAGGGTTATTTTAAAACGTCTTCTTTGTTGGATGTATATCTAGTCAGTGGAAAGAGAAATGAATTTGATAATCATTATTGGTTGAGTCTCACATTCTTGCTTGTTTAACACGTATGCCAAGGGCAAGCCTTACTTAAACTTTTGTGTGCATATTGTTAAACACAGGCAGACAAAGCCTAGTGAGGTGGCTTGATCTGGAGAACTGAGCTCTGTACTGTCAGGCTCACATGCTAATTCTGATTCCACCTGGTTTAGTTAATCTCACTACCTATTAATGGATGCATTGCTTATTATAAGAAACCAATACTAAACTTGTTAAATGTATCAATGCTTCCCAAAGTTGGGACAAATATTTACATATTAAAATTACATAGCTGTTTTAATATGCCTTAGAACTATTTTATTTTTGAAAGTTATGAACTTTTGTTAAAGTGGATCAGAAAAAAATATAAGTCCCATTTCAAACCTTTGATTTCATGGATATTATTGCTTGGACAAGTCTAAGGGAGAAGAGAGAGTGAATTTAAAGTTGACAAAACTAAGAATGGCTGTTTTTCTCCTTACACGCTTGCTTCTGCATGTAGGTTCACAGGGTTTCCAGCTCCCACAGTGGTCCCTCTTAATTTATCCCTCTAGCCTAAGGGCGGGAGCAGCTTCCAGTAGTGATAATTTCGGACTCACTTCAGTATCTTTTGTTGACTCTCAGCTTCCCCATCATCACTGGACCAAATTAACTTATTTATCTTATAATTTTCTGGTTAGATCCTGCCTGGCTCAAGTAGTTGAGGCCCTCAACTAATAGCATCAATTTGCTTGCCATGTGAGTGATCCACCACCATCGAATTGTATCATCTAGTCCCAAATGCAACCACATGAGAGACCCTAAGAGGAGCTCCCTTGCCAAACTCTTCTCAAATTCTTGACCAACAGGAGCTGTGAAAGCTAAGACATGATTATTATTTTAAGCTCTTACCTTTTAGGGTGATTTGTTAAGCTATTATAGGTAAGCAGACAATGGATTTAATAAAGGGATGATTCAAAAAGTTGTGGACAGAACTTTTTGTGGCTGAAGATAATGACAAGACATTTTACGATATCCTGGAGCTTCTAATAACCTGGTTGTGTTACCACTCCTAGGCCTTGGAAGCACAGAGATGTGGAGAGAGGTCCACCTGGAGAGAAGCAGTGATCTTTGGCTTTGCTGCAAGGGATGCAGTCAGCCCAGTGCAGTCCTCAGGGAAATAACTTGGGCAAATAACACCACAACGTTCCTGTTCTTCTCTTTCACATCATTGGCTGAGTGGCTCCACATTGGCCAAATCCAAGCATTAGATGATGAATTGGCCTTTAATAAACATATACACTGGGTGGATTGATATGTTTGATTAGCTGGAAATACTTGCAAGGATAAATCAGAACTTTAACAAGGTATGTCTTGTAATGATTCACATTTTATCTCTATCTTGAGTCTTGCTAGACAACCCATTGCTGTTTTCATCCAATAATCCTACCTGTACCTGCCATAAAATTGTAGTGCCTTTGCTTTAACATTGTACATCTTTCTTTTACATGAACTGTCAACGAAGAGTGAACTACGTTAGTTGAAAAGTTCTAATCCCATAAGACATGCTGGAGAGGATTTTATTAGCCAAGATATTCTATCTAGTGAGTTAAAGAATGACTTGCAGTCTCTCTGACTTTTGTTCTTATACTGACAGTCTTTCCTTTGATCTTTCTTCCTTCTCTTCTATCTACTGTTCTTGTTCTGCTACTAATATCCTCAGTCAGTGTGTTTGGGTCATCTCCATGGTTTCACCATCCTCTTACTGTTTAAATGCCTAATGTACCTTATCTTCCAGTAAGCCAAACTTAGTGGGTCAATGCAGTTTTCATCCCCTAATATGCCTAAATCCATCTGGATTTCCTTTGAATTTTCCTTTCATTCACTATCTGGAACAATAAAGCAGAGCTGTCAGCAAGCTTTACTCACTTGATTCGATGTTCTTTTAAAAACATGATTGGAACCTAAATTCAACCAAGATTGAGTATGATTTTCATTCTGAATAACCTGAGAAGAAATCTCACTGAAGGGAGATGATGCTAAATAAGGTGTAAGGTTGGTCAAGTTTGGTCTCCTAGAAACCTCTTTTGTCTTTAAATGGCAATCATGATCTTTTATTCATCAGGTAATTAATGGGCATTTATTATGTTAACAGTGCTATATTGGATGATGCAAGGAAGAAATGAACAATCATAATTAGTGTACCCAAGAAAGTACATTTAATCAATGACCAATTTCTCCCTTACTTTACTCTTCTCATAATGAATCTCATTTAGAAAAGACCTTATAGATCACTAATAGCATTGACCAAAAAGAAGCCTGTTATATCTGCATAGATGTTATACGATGTTGATAGACACTCAACTGCACATATGACTCAGGGAGATGATGGTTCAAAGGCACAGAGGCTTAATTGAGGTGGTATGACTAATTGGTGACAGAGACGAAATGGTTTTCATATCTCTCCAGGATTTCCAGTTCAGTATTATTTCACATTAGGCTCAATTTCTTTGCTCTAAAAGTTGTGTGGTTTTCCACATCTATAAAGCCAATATGTATTTCGATGAAACCTAATATGTTTAAAGGAGAAATCATTTTTTTTCAGAAGACCTAATGTTCTTCACACACTAGGTATTCAGTAATTATTTGCTGAATGAATCAATGGCAGCAACCTTCAGATAAACTCAGTCAAGTTCTGTTTCCGTTTTCTTCAAGTCGGCATTGTGCAATGTTATCCTCAGTTCAACCCTAAATCTATTTTCCCAGAAGCAGAGAGTGGTTTTCTACAAATATGCTATTTCTGGGATCTTGTTTGGCTCCAGTATTTTTTTAAGAGCCTTGACTTTCCAGATTTGACTAGCAGCTGCTTTTTTGAATGATATACACGAGGACACATGCTTTTTCTGCCTGTTTCTTTCCTCCTGAACCCCAGAGGGATTAACATCAAGGATTGTGATTAATGGTGCTTGAGTATTTCCCTTGCCCTCCTCCACACTTTTGTACTATGAGCATCTTTCTTTAGAAACATCTATCTCCATCTCTGTCCTGCTTTCTCATGTGTTTTTCCTTGCAGTGATAATCTATTTAAGCAATCTTCTTTCCTATTTCTTTGCCCTATTTCATATTACTTTATCATCTAATATATTCTCTTTTCTTCTACCCATTTAAACAAACTATCATTATTTTCCCCTCTTTTTGGGATGAAGTTAAATTTATGAATACTATAGACAAAGCAGTATTCTAGGCCTGTCCATATATCATCTCTATTCATGTAGTCTTAAGAGGTAAGTGATATTATTTCTGTTTTTCAGATAGGATAAAGTACAGTGTTGTAAATAATTTGCATAGACTTACACTTTATAGCTGTATTAGCCAAATCTTGGCTTGTTCCCACATATATGTCTAATAATATAGAAGATGTGCAATGTTTTATCATTTTGGTAGTGACAGTATCACCACTATTTGCATTTATTTAGTTGGGAAGTCGATAATGGGAAGTTAGAATTGCAAAGGCTGTTTTGGGAAGGAGAAATAGAGAAGAGAAAAGCTAAATTTCTAATTTTTCTTCCAACCCTAGCCTTATCAGGGCCCCCAAGACCACTCTGAATTGTTAGATTTTGTCTTAGTTTCCTGTGAGTAATTTCCAAAATTTTGCCACTCCCTTAAAATCCTCTACCCAGCCTGACCCTTCTCACTCCCAGGTGGTGACCTCACTTATTTCACTGTCAAAATAGGGAAATATTAGGCATCTCCTTGACTCTCAGCAAAATAACATGCCTACTATATTTATTTTTTCCTGGAGAAATAGAACCATCTGTTGATATGGCCACACTGGCCATCATTCTCTTTTCCTTCCTAGCCAAGCCACTTGCCAAAGAGCCTCATTTACTTTTTCCTCACTTTGGAGATACTTCTCACCCCTCTTCCTCACACTAAGAGCTGACCTGGCTTTGCCTCTTCCCAGTGCTCCTGAACATGCCATAATAAAGGTCATTATTTCTGTATGGTGTCCTTCGTCCCTCTGACACTTGTATTACTGACCATTCCATCTTTGTAACTCTCTAATATTATGGTCTCTCTGCCATGAAAGAAGAGCTATCACCTCGTCTTTCTCTCAGACACTTTATGGGCTTATCATCTGCTGCTCAATCATTATCATTTGGTACTCCTCAAAATTCTGGTCTTAACCCTCTTTTTCTAATGGAACTCATTCTCATGGTTCACCACCACCTCAAGAGTGTAGCTGATTCCTCTTTGGATTTATATATGCCAATAATTGCTTGACATTTCATCTTGAATGTTCGACAGATCTTTCAACTTCTCTGCCTTTCACTCAACCCCTTCTAGACCTGCATTTTCTTCCATAATCCTTCTCCCAGTTAATGGAATCACTGTTTGTCTGGTTATATGAACCAGAAACCCAGGGAGCTACTCATAAATCTTTCTCTTTCCTGTCAAATCTACCCCATCCCATTGTATGAAATCAGTCCTCTTCACGCTTATTCTATCTTCAAATACTATTTAAATCTCTCCCTTTTACTCTATTCCTTCAATTATTTTCCTACTATTTCTTACTATTAACATAACAGAAGCATCAGATTGATTTCTCTGATTCCATTTCCCCTTTCTGCTACATTCATTCTAGCCAGAGTGAACTATGCAAAAGAGAAAAAGAGGCCATGTCTCTCTTCTGCTTGTTCTTCAGTGGCATCACTTCATAAACATATACATTTACAGATGCATAGCACATTTTGAAAGAGCTCCCCTAACCTGACCCTAACCACCTCTCCAGTTGCAACTACAATCTGAAGCTTTCTTACCCCTACCTTCCCTATACTTTAAGCTTTTGCTTAAGCTATTTTTTTGCTTAGAATACCTTTTTCCCCTTTTACATCCCTCCACTTTCCTAAGTCATCTGTATTTTTCAATCACCAGCTTGGAATTTTCTCCAGGAAGTCTTCCTCAAATCCCTAACAAAGGCTAGGAATATCTATCACAATACCCTGAGTAGAAGCTTAATAAACGTTGAACTCTCAAGCTACTGACCACATCCACACATCTAGACTGCATCTCCTAATTTAAAGGAAACCTGGAGAATTTAAGGCAAGAATTCCTTCATCTTTTTTAGTGTTTATTTATTTTGAGAGGGAGGGTATACACATATGCTTGGGAGGAGGAAGAGAGAGAATCTCAAGCAGATGCTATGCTGTCAGCACAGAGCCCAATGTGGGGCTCGATCCCATCAACCATGAGATCATGACCTGAGCCAAGATCAAGAGTTGGACACTTACCAACAGAGGCACCCCTCCTTCATGTTTTTAACATCAAATAGTCACTTCTTCCTTTCTCTACCTATAATATGTTTTTCTTCTCTCCTATTCTTCTCTTCTTTTGTCTAGGGTTCCCTCCAAAGCAGAAATAAATAAAAGCACCAGTTGTATCAACTGCAGTAATAACCACATATGTATCAAACATTAGGATGAGAGGGAGAGATGGTAGATAATATAAATGAGGCAAGTTCTCATTATTTACATCACAGAATTAACTGATGGCATAACAAATAGTGCCATCAATCTTTAGAAGGATCAGAATTAGAAATTATGATGCTGCCTTTGGGGAGTGAGAGTGGAGGTGAAAAAGGGGGAATGGGTGATTTCTCTAATGATGTGTTTGTTTCCAAAAGTGTTACTTTGCTATTAAGGACATGTGATCTAAGATAGGCAACTTAACAAAAAAGAGTAATACTGCTTATCTCTCAGGGATGCTTTTATTCAATAAGTTGAAAAATACCAAGGAGCTTTGTAATTTTTAGAGTATGGTTCACCTGTCTTATTATTTTATTATGAAAAAGTTTGTATTAATCCCATGCAAATTAATAATGTGGACTGTTTTTCTAGCCACTATCTATTTTGAAATCAAGTTTTTTAATGATTGTCAGTATTTGTATCACCAGGACAAATTAGTTTTACTTAATCCATACAACACAGCATTAACAAAGAAGAATTTACTAAAAGTAATGTCATCAATGGCATTTACTATTGGTACAGAAGAGAGTTTGAATTATTTGATAGATTTTTGCAACGTTTCTACTCTTTATAAGGGATTATGGAAGTTATGAAAAATACTGAAAGGTTAGAGAGAGCTCCTGTTATTAAAGGCTCATAATACATTAGCAATTGACTGCATTTTCAAAATACCAAGAACATTTTTCAAAGAACTAGAACAAACTATTCCAAAATTTGTATGGAACTACAAAAGACCCTGAATAGCCAAAGCAATCTTGAAAAAGGAAAGCAAAGCTGGTGGCATCACAGGTTATATTACAGAGCTCTAGTAATGAAAATGGTATGGTACTGAAACAAAAATAGACACATAGCTCAATGGAACAGAACAGAAAATCCAGAAATAAACCCACAATTATATGATCAATTGATCATCAGCAAGCAGGAAAGAATATTCAGTGGGGGAAAAGACAGTTTCTTTAACAAATGGTGTCGGAAAAACTGGACAGCAACATGCAAAAGAATGAAACTGGACCACTTTCTTACACTGTACACAAAATAAATTCAAATGGCTTAAAAACCTAAAATGTGAGATCTGAAACCATAAAAATCCTAGAAAACAGCACAGGTAGTGATTTCTCTGACATGGGCTGTAGCAGTTTTTTTTCTAGATAATTCCCTGAGGAAGAGAAACAAAAACAAAAAGAAACTATTGGGGGTATATCAAAATACGAAGCCTCTACACAGCAAAAGAAACAATCAACAAAGCTAAAAGGTATCCTATGGAATGGGAGAAGATATTTGAAAATGACCAAGGTTAGTATCCAAAATATATAAAGAACTGATACAACTCAACACCCAAAAAACAATCTATTTAAGGAGTATGCAGAAGACATGAACAGACATTTCTTCAAAGAAGACTTAGAAATGGCCAACAGACATGAAAAGATGATCAAACCACTCATCATCAGAGAAATACAAATCAAAACTCATACCTGTCAGAATGGCAAAAATCAAAACCACACACACACACACACACACCAAGTATTAGCTAGGATGTGGAGAAAAAGGGGCCCTTGTGCACTTTTGGTGGGAATGCAAACTAGAGAGCCACTGTAGAAAACAGTATGGAGGTTCCTCAAAAAGCTAAAAACAGACCTACCCTATGATCCACAATCACACTATTGGGTATTTTTACCCAAAGAATAAGAAAATACTAATTTCAAAGGATATATGATCTGTGTTTACTGCAGCATCATTTACAGCCAAATTATGGAGCAGCTCATGTATCCTCAACAGATGAATGGATCAAGAAGATGTGGTACACACACACACACACATACACACACACACACACAGGAATATTATTCAGCCATAAAAATACAATTAAATCTCAGGTTGCCTGGGTGGCTTAGTCAGTTAAGCATCTGACTTCAGCTCAGGTGGTGATCTCACTGTTTCATGACTTTGGTCCCCACATTGGGCTCTCTGCTGTCAGCAAGGAGCCTGCTTTGGATCTTATGTCTCCCTCACTCTGCCTCTCCCTGACTCATGTGTATGCACGCTCCTTCTCTCTCTGTCTCTTTCTCTCTCAAAAATAAACAAACATCAAAAAATTAAATCTTTCCATTTATAATGGCATGGATGGAGCTAGAGAGTATAATGCAGGTGAAATAAGTCAATCAGAGAAAGACAAATTACATATGATTTCACTCATAGGTGGAATTTAAGAAAAAAGTGAACAAAGGAAAAAAGAGACAAACCAAGAAATAGACTCTTAACTATAGAGAACAAACTGTTGGTTATGAGAGGGGAGGTGGGTGGGGACATGAGAGAAATGGGTGAAGGAGATTAAGAATATGCTTATCATGAGGAACACTGAGTAATGTACAGAATTGTTGAATCACTAGTGTGTACATCTGAAGCTAATATAACAATGTATGTTAACTATACTGGAATTAAGATAAAAACTTTAAAAAAAATCTACAATTAACCACATTTGTGAAAAGCATTTGAAATAAATCCAAAGATGGACTTACTAAATTTTAGTACCGAAATACAATAGTGCATGTGTTTTGAGTCAGGAGATACTGATGTAAACAGCATTGAATATTGTATGATTTTTAAAAATTTTTTGATTTCTAATTGACTTTTATAAGCATGACAGAAATATTTTGTGATAGTTTTAATGAGCCATTTCCTTATATGGTAATGCCTTAATTCTTACCATAAAAGTAACATTACATGTCTTTTTTAGCATATCTCTTACTGTTTGATGACCCAGTCTTGTGTTCTAGGACTCTAATTTAATATCTGTTACACATAGCACTTAAGCAATGCCCTCTCTTTCTGTTTCTATAAGTATGACAAATTCTGTACCAGTAATACTGTTTAATTTTCTATTAAAATAAACACATTATAGGAAAGTACTTTGGCTTTTGCTTCTTAATTACTCTAATTTGGGCCCCAGCTGGGGCTCATCTCTGACAATCTTCACTCCATCAGATAAAGGGGGGATTGTTTAAAAACTGTTCTGGGTTAGTTGTAAATAGCTTCTAAAAGGTTTATCTCAAAGCTGATATCTGATTAAAGCAAAATATTAAGGCTGAATCAAAATGAAAAATGTTTTGAGACTTCTCCCTGTTCAGATTGTCCCAGTTCATTATTGTGATTAACCTGAAGACATCTTTTATTTAATAGATTCATTTGGCTGTTATGAAAACGTTTAAAAGCATTTAAAAAAAATAGTTAAGGAGAAGGAGGGAGGCAAACTATAAGAGACTCTTAAATACTGAGAACAAACTGAGGGCTGGTGGGGGTAGGGGGAGAGGGGAAAAGGGGTGATGGACATGAAGGAAGGCACTTGTTGGGATGAGCACTGGGTGTTATATGGAAACCAACATGACAATAAACTATAAAAGAAAAAAATTAAAAGCATTTTTTTCCTGATATATGTTAAAGATTTACTGAGTAAAATAAGGAATTTTTGAAACAGCACGGGAGATACAGTTAAAGAGTTCATTTCAGGCAAATGGAAAAATACAGGGAGATGAAGACAGTGATGAAGATTCAGATGAAGAAGGAATAAAAATAAGAGTGGGGACAAGAGAAAATATGGGGCATAGGTAAAGACGCACAGTGGATAGTGATCCAAGATCCTTCTTATCTCTTTTCTGTTCAAAAATGCTCTTCAGAGAGAAGAG
Source organism: Hyaena hyaena (assembly GCF_003009895.1). Lineage (NCBI taxonomy): Eukaryota > Metazoa > Chordata > Mammalia > Carnivora > Hyaenidae > Hyaena > Hyaena hyaena. Next base: position 459,837 of record NW_024081682.1, on the reverse strand, counting down.
AGAGGTTACTAGAGATAATTTAGGAGATAGACAGTACTAATATAATAATATAATGTAATATAATAACATAAGACATAAAGGAGAGCCTTCTAATAAACAAAAATCTAGAAAATTCAGAAAGATTGAACAAAGGAAATTATATAGAGCCCTTGTACTTCCTACTCTAAGCTGAAATTCTTGTAACATTTTCTATCTGTAGATATGTTAACTTTTTCATGTAGTTTTTAAAATTCTTTTAATTCTATTTCTTATTTTTAAATTCTAAAATTATGACAAATTTTAAAACTACTTAGTAAAATAATTATTTTACTATAGCATAATATATATACAGAAATGTGCACAAATCAAATACATAGCTTGATGAATTTTCATAAACTGAAAGCACAGTCATTAATTACATCCACTGTTTTTTCAACGGTTTACCTTTTTAAAAGAATCAGATGCCACTTGCTACATGACTCTTTTCTTAGCCTTGCTGTAGAGAGATTTTTTTCCTAATTGTGACAAAGTGAGCTAGACCCATTAATGGGGCCTAAGAATGAAAAGAGGGGTCTTGGTAATCAGCCCTGATGCATCCATCCTGGCAAGGTACATACAGCTGTGAAGGAGAGTGTTGAGGAGCATAAAATCGTCATAACCATTCAAGTTTTTACGTTCCCTTCTGGAATATGAGAACTCAGTAAGTGGCAGTGGGGGACCAGCACTGGTAGTGCCAATATGGTAGCGGTGAGGACAGCCCCAATGCAAGGGGCAACATACGTGGGGCTTTGGGCAGAGAAGCCGCCTAACTTCAAGCATTTGAATGTGCACAAAGTTCTGTCCCTAGGGGGTGGGAGAAGTGGGTGGCCAGAGCAGACTAAACTGAGGCAAGAACCTCAGCTGGGGCAAGGGTGGAAATGTAACAAGCCTTGAGATGGACCCAGATACTTCAGACAGGAGAGAACCTCAGGAGGACAGGGGAATTGGGACTTTAGGAAAATGAAAAGAGGAACTAAATCACAACAGCAGGAATATCAAATACTAGCAAGAGAATAAGAAGAGAAATGAGATATTATAAATAAATAAGATTTCCCTTATTTGTATCTGAGCAACAGTCTATGGTGTATACAGCTAACACATAAAAAAATAGAAATGCAGAATAGAAATAAGGATACAGAAGAGAAATAGAGAAACAGAAATGTAGAATAGAATGCTGAAAGATGAAAAATGAAAAAAGTAGAAATAGATAATAAAAATAAAAATAGAGAAATGAAATCAATATGATCTAAGGTGCATAAAATTATCTTGAGTTAAGCAAAAATAAACGATTGGGACCTCATCAAGATTAAAAGCTTCTGCACAGCAAAGGAAACAACCCAGAAAACTAATAGGCAACCAACGGAATGGGAAAAGATAGTTGCAAATGACATATCAGACAAAGGGTTAATATCCAGAATCTATAAGGAACTCACCAAACTTCACACCCGAAAAACAAACAACCCAGTGAAGAAATGGGCATAAGATATGAACAGACACTTCTCCAAAGAGGACATCCAGATGGTCAACAGACACATGAAACGATGCTCAGCATCCCTCCTCATCAGAGAAATACAAATCAAAACCACACTGAGATACCACTTCATGCCAGTCAGAGTGGCTAAAATGAGCAAATCAGAGAACTCTAGATGCTGGCGAGGATGT